>NC_091329.1:1587850-1654603 GCF_038502225.1 Cherax quadricarinatus
CTTCAAGACTATGCCTTACTGTCTTGACTCTTCAAGACTGTGCCTTTACTGTCTTGACTCTTCAAAACTTGCCTTACTGTTTGACTCTTCAAGACTATGTCTTACTGTCTTGACTCTTCAAGACTATTCCTTCTGCTTGCTCTTCAAGACTATGCCTTTACGTCTTGACTGGCTGATGCGGCCCCTTCCTTTTAAGTGGATGTGACTTGACCTGCTAGCATGCATTAGGGGCCCGTGAGTATTCTTTTCTTTTCTTTGCTCTTAAAACATTTATTGTTTTTTTTTATATTTTATTTTAATTATTTTGTTATATAATTCATTATATCTCTTTTCATTTTGGGTAACTATACTTGAGTACTAGTTGACTTTTATAAGTTCATCCTGGGTAGGGGTTGTTGTTGTATTTGTAACAACTGAGGCAGAACAACAACTCTTAACCTGTGATTTCAAAGGTGCAGAATAAGGAAAAATGGGGAGGAGAAGAGAAAGCAGTCATAGCGAAATTTGCAACATTTTCTGTGAAAAAAAATGAAATGGGATTCTTTTACTTCATGCAGTTGAATGGGCATGCATGAAAAAAATATATATATATATGTCAAGAAATATCTGATTTGGGGGACACTTGTGTCCGCGTGAATGGGAAAACAGACTATTTTTTTCCCAAGATAAAAATCTTTGTGAGTCGAGAAATGACGAGATATTTATCTTGAGAAAATAGCATCTTCATGGTGTGTGCATCTGACAGCAAGGAACGATGTGATTTTTAAATAATTATTGTATATGTATTTTGCTTAATGATAATTAGCAGATGTTCATGAGCGTAGTAGTCTTGAGAGTGTCTCATGTTAACTCCTCACCAAGAGTCATGTTGTTCCAATAACAGAAATGTTCTTACTTGTGACATGGAACCTGGCTCTCTCAGGGATTTTTTTCCTTCAGATTACTAATGTGTTTGTGCAATATATCTCAAAAGAACAAAAATGCACAATACCATTAATTGAACAATATACTCATGTACCAACAGTGCTGGGCACAAACAGCGAGTGTCATTCAGACCTCACATTACGCGTGTAAAGGTGTTGGTGCCTTAGAGTGTTCGGAAAAATTTGTTATCACAACCAACTATTGTTTGTTTATCTTGAACTTCACTGTAAGAAACGAACCATTCTGACAATGAGTGCCTTAGACAAAGGTAGATTATAGGAGGAAGAAATAAACGTGTGGAGACAGGGAAACTCAGGCGCCTCTTAAAAGGCGAGGTGAGTTGGTGAGTCTACTGTCACGCGTCAACAAATACGTGTCTGCACGGGAGACAGAAGCAGCCTTGACGACGTTTCGGACCGACTCCGGACCATTAACCTGGTGACACTAACACACGAAGATGAGAGGCTACAGTATATATAGGAGGAAGGTGAGGACGGGACAAAGAAGGAAGAAGGGAGAGAATGGATAAGTAGTGGAAGAGGTAATGCTGGTAATGGAAGTAGTAGTAGTAGTAGTAGTAGTGATGATGTGAAGTAGTGGTAATTAGTGTGTAGTGGTACATTAGTGCATTAAAGTAGAAGTAGTAGTGGTAGTAGTGTCGTCATTATTAAGTAGTAATTAATGGTAGTGAGAAGTAGTAGTAGTGTAGTATTATTAGTAGTGATAATGGCCATTGTTGTTGAAAATTGGGTAATTATTAGTGTTGTGTGATAATGATAATGTGTGTGTTGTGGCTAGTATTGAGTAATGGTAATGATGACCAGTGATGATGTTGATGTTGATTGTGACAGATTATAACAAGGATGTGACATGTTGCACCTCCTCCACAACTTCAAAACCCAGAGAAGGGAGAATAAAAATTTGCCTCATCCAAGCGAGCAAGTGGATGAGGGTTGACCAGGGATAACTATATATACCCTGCCTCTCCACCTCCCTCTTTCCTCTCCATTTCCACCTCTTCCTCTCCTCTCCTCCCAGCCAGACAGGGGTTATAAATATCCTGTGTGTACGTGTGTGTGTGTGTGAAGAGAGAAGAAGATGAAGAATCTGTGTATTTTGTGATAATTCCAATTTTTTCTTATATTTCAGTTCAAGATTCTCTGAAATTGACATTTTAACAAAGTTATTGACTTGTGTTGCGACATTTATTTTAGTGATAGTGGTAGCATGTTGCGTGATGAGTGGCTTAGTCACTTATACTCGTCATGCAGGTGTGAATGCCCATGCACCTCTGTCCTCTGTTGCTTGGTCACTCCGCACATATCTCGTGTGGTGATCCACCCCACCGTCACAGCAGGTTGTGAGTCTTGTACATCTTGCGGCGTGGTCAGTACACCAGCACTTTGTCGGCCTCTGAGAGGGATTTCCCAGACGTGGGGTGACAGCCTCTGTCTGGAAAATGATATTGACTCTGTGTAGAGATCTCTTCTCACTCGGTGTCCTCGATTAATATCTCAGGAGAATTTTGCCTATCTCTCTCTCTCTCTCTCTCTCTCTCTCTCTCTCTCTCTCTCTCTCTCTCTCTCTCTCTCTCTCTCTCTCTCTCTCTCTCTCCTACTCTCTCTCTCTCTCTCTCTCTCTCTCTCTCAAAACCAATTTGAAACATCTGAAGAGGCTCAATGGAAATAAGTCACTCTCATGACTTTTTTGGATTATCACGAGTTCTCTACACACTTCTATGCTACTAAATGCATGTTAAAATCTCTGTAACTGTATTTGTGTATACCTAAATAAACTGCTTACTCAGAAGCTCAGAAAGGAAGCTCAGTGCAAAGTGATGACTTCCCACTGGCACTTTGTACATTACTGTCAGAGTCTAGTGCCCCTTTACATTGCTGTCAGAGTCTGCTGCTAACATTACTCAATAGGTCTGACACTTACATACACATTCTGTCAGGTCACAACCACCACCTAAGTCACTCCAGTGATGGTCACGTCAACTAAATAAATATTATTTTTTAAACTTACACTCGACTCGACGATGTCATCAGGAATTTTCAGACACAATATCCCAGCTCATTTTCACTCCTGTCACTCCCTGAAGTGGCCAAAGCTTTTTACTCTCTGACCCTTGGTGCATATTATATATTTACCCACCAGAGTACTGCATATATTAACCTAAATTGCACAGTAATATGTTGCCCAGAGGTGCACTTCATATGTTAACTCTGTGTGCTGGTATATGTGCACCCTGAGTGCACTGTATATATTATCCAGAATTCACCATTTATATTACCCTGGGGAGCACTGCATGTTACCTGGAACATTATACATGTTACCCTGGGTGCAGTATATGTTACCTGGGTGCACTGCATATGTTGCCTGGTACACTGTGTATGTTACCTGGGTGCACTACTTTATATTACACTGAGTACTTGTAGATATGTTACCCTGGGTGCACTGTACAACTGCACCACTTGGTACACTGTATATCTTACCCTGGGTGCTGTATATCTTACCCTGGAAATTGCACTGTATATCTTACCCTAGTCTTTGCCTCTCTTACCCCATAGGGTGCACTGTATATCTTGCACCCTTGGTGCACTGTATGTCTTACACAAATTGCACTGCTTATATCTTTACCCCTGGAGTGCACTGTATCATCTTACCCTGAGTACACTGTATCTTACTAGGTGCACTGTATGTGTTACCCTGGTGCCTGCTATCTTACCCTGGGTGCACTTCCTTGTCTTGCACAAATTTGCACCATGTTGCCTGGTTTCTGTATATGTTACTACCAAATTGCTGCTTCCCTATAATGCCTAGAATTTTTTCCAGCATATGTTACCCTGGAATTTTTCTTATATGTTACCCTGGGTGCATTGTCTATGTACCCTTGGTACACTATATCTTACCCACCAGGTATTGTATATATTTACCCTAGGTGCATAACCATATCTTACCTAGGTACCTTGCATACTTACCCTAGATGCACTGTATATGTTACCTAGGCTGAGTGCATTGTATATGTTACCACTGGGTGCACTGTATGTCTACGACCCACCTGAGCACACCGTACACACTTACTAGAGTACACTGCTGTTTCTTATCACAAGGGGCTGTATTTCTTACTGGAGACACTTCTATCTTGCACAGGTGTGCTGCTCCCAACATTACATGACATATACATGGGTGCACCAGCAGCTCTTACTGGGTGCACTGTGTGCTACAGGTGCCTGCATCACTCCCTCTAACACACATAACTGACAAAAAAGTCAGGAGAAATGAGGTTCTGGAATTTTTTTGAAAATATGGAGGCCAAGTCTGGGAGTCAGTTCTTTGAGTACACAGAGACGTGGAGGAGGGAGAGAAGACCCACTCAGGTGAGCGGTGGGTCTAGTACAGCCACTCAGGTGGGCGGAGTGAGTCGTCTGGTTCACTCCAGGTGGGCAGTGGGTAGTCTGATTCACTCAGGTGAGCGAGTGGGTCGTCTGGCCCCACTCAGGTGAAGCAGTGGGTCATCTGGTTCCACTCAGGTGGGCGAGTGGGTCGTCTGATTCGCTCAGGTGGGCCAGTGGGTCGTCTGGCTCACTCAGTGCTGGAGCAGTGGATCGTCTGGATTTCACTCAGGTGGCGAGTGGGTCGTCTGTCCCACTCCCGGGTGGAGCCGAGTGGGTCGTCGGCTCACTCCAGGTGGGCGAGGTGCGGATGCAAACCAACTCAGGTGGGCAGAGGTGGTCGTCTGGTCCTCAGGTGGCGAGGATCACTCTGCAGCCTTCCGAAAGTGTGCAGGAAGCTGGAGCAGCACAGGCCCTTCACGTCCCTCCAGATCAGGTCATCTTGCTCCGTTTGCCCCCAGGGCCAGTAGATGACCCCCCCTTCTCACTTACGGTTTAGCAACCCCACATGAATGCAATACATGGGAGGCCAGTACACTACCAAATAATAATAAACAGTAACGTTTTGAAAAATTGATAAATGCTGAAAGCTGAAAATAAACGCTAAAATGCAAAAAAATCGAAAATTTTAAGAAATTGAATAAATCGTTGAAAAAAAACACAAGAGCGAAAAAAAAAAAAATCAAAAACGTTTGTTATATAGAGAAATGTTGAATAAAAGCGTTAAGTTAAACGTTGAAAACGTTAAGAACCATTTAAAATGAAGGCTACAAAAGGAAACGAGCAAACATGAAGACGGTAAAAACGTTGAAACACGGTAGGCGTTGGAAATACGCGTTAATTGACGTTGTCAAATACATCAGCCAACGTTGAAAAAGCCGTTAAGCCAACGTATTTTTCAAGAGAGATTGACGAACACTAAGCCCAAGCTAAGCCGAATTGGTATAATAGAGACTAACTAAAACCCAGTCACGAAAGCTAAAGCGCAATGCATTGAAGATACACATTTAGTTTTACACCTGGAAACCGAACATAGCGGTAGAAGTCGATTGTGGGGAGGACGTCAACTGATGAATCAGCAGTGGACGTTAACAGTGGACGTCAGCAGTGGACGTCAGCAGTGGACGTCAGCAGTGGACGTCAGCAGTGAACGTTAACGGTGAACCAGCAGTGGACGTCAGCGAGTGAACGTCAACAGTGAGACGTCTGGCAGTGGACACCAACAGTGGACGTCACAGCCAGTGAACGTCAACAGTGGGACGCCAGCAGTGGACGTCAGCAGTAGACGTCAGCAATGGGCATCAGCGGTGGACATCAGCAGTGAACGTCAGCGATGAACGTCGGCAGTGGAGACGTCTGGCGATGGGCGTCAGCAGTGAACGTCAGCAGTGAACGTCAGCAGTGTGCGTCATCGGTGCGTCATCGGTCTTTTGTCATCAGTGTACGTCATCTGATGAACGTCATCAGTGGACGTCAGCAGCGGACGTCAGCAGTGAACGTCAGCGGTGGACGTCAGCAGTGAACGTCAGCAGCGAACGTCAACAGTGTATGCGTCATCAGTGGCACGTCATCGGTGTACCGTCATCGGTAGCACGTCATCGGTGGGCGCGTCATCGGTGAACGTCAACAGCGGACGTCCGCCAGTGAACGTCAACGGTGGACGTCGGCGTGAACGTCGGCAGCACTGAACGGCTCAGCAGTGAACGTCAGCAGTGCTGCTGTCATCGGTGGACGTCGCGTGGACGTCGCTCCAATGGACGTCAGCAGTGAACGAAATCAAGCAGTGAACGTCAGCCAGTGGACGTCCCGGCAGCGGACGTCAGCAGTGGTGTCAGCGTAGCGCGTCATCGGTGGACGTCGGCGGTGGGCATCATCAGTGGACGTCGGCAGTGGACGTCGGCGGTGGACGCGTCAGCAGTGGACGTCCGGCAGCGGACGTCGCTTACAGTGGACGTCGGCAATTATGCGTCATCGGTGGACGTCAGCAGTGGACGTCATCGGTGGACGTCAGCAGCCGGACATCGGCGATGGACGTCGGCACTTGTAATGTCAGAAAAAATTGCATTTCGCGGTAAAAATTGGTTAAAAGCTTGGCAGATATTTTGTGTTTAAAAGGTTATAAACCAATTATATGATTATGATAAAACTAGTTACGTCGGTTTCACGTTCAAAACTAGTTAGTCAGGTTTATGTTAAAACTGAATTCGGTCGAGTTTATGTTAAAACTAGTTAGGTCAGGTTTAATGGTAAAATACTGAATTGGAGTCAGTTTATGTTAAACTAGTTACGTCAGGTTTATGTTAAAAACTGAATTTGCGTCGGGTTTATGTTAAAACTGAATTTACATCAGGTTTATATTTAAAAACTAGTGCATCAGTTTATGTTAAAACTGGTTATGTCGAGTTTATGTTATTTAGTTAGGTCAGGTTTAATATTAAAACTGGTTACGTCAGGTTTATGTTAAAACGCTAGTTACGTCAGTTTATGTTAAGAATGATTTACGTCAGGTTATGTTGGAAACTGAATTACGTCAGGTTTGTGTTGAAAACTGGTACACGTCAGTTTGTATTAAAACTTCAGATTTACGTCCAGGTTTTATGTTAAAACTAGTTACGTCGAGTTTATGTTAAAACTAGTTTACGTCAGGTTTATGTTAAAACTGAATTTACGTCGGGTTTTATGTTAAAAACTGGTGCGTCGGTTTATGTTAAAACTAGATTCGTAAGTTTATGTTAAACTTCATTTACGTCGGTTTGTATTAAAACTAGTTTGCGTCAGGTTGTATTCGAAGCTAGTTGCACGTCAGGTTTATGTTAAAACTAGTTACGTCGAGTTTATGTTAAAACTAATTGCATGTCAGGTTTATGTTCAACTAGTTTACGTAGTTTATGTTAAAACTGGGTACGTCAGGTTTGTGTGAAACTAGATTTACGTCGAGTTTATGTTAAACGCTAGATTTACGTCGAGTTCATGTTAAAACTGAATTGCGTAGGTTTATGTTAAAACTAGTTACGTCAGTTTATGTTAAAACCTTTGGGTACGTCGAACATGTTAAAAAACTAGTTGCGTCAGGTCATGTTAAAACAGTTACGTCAGGTTTTATTAAACTAATTACGTCAGTTTATGTTAAAACTAGTTACGTCAGTTTTATGTTAAACTGATTACGTCGGAGTTTCATGTTAAAACTAGTTACGTCGAGTTTGTATTAAAAATGAATTTACGTCAGGTTTTATATTAAAACTGAATTGCATCAGGCTTTATGTTAAAACTGAATTGCGTCAGGTTTATGTTAAAACCTTAGTTTACGTCGGGTTTACAATTAAAACTAGTTACGTCAGATATGTTAAAACTGGTTACGTCGGGATTTTATGTTAAAACTAGTTACGTCAGGTTATATTAAACGCTACTTGCACTTCCAGGTTTTATGTTAAAACTGAATTTACGTAGTTTATGTTAAAACTAGTTACACGTTAGGTTTATGTTAAAACTGGTGCGTCTGGAGTTACCTGGGTTGCCTGGAGAGGGAGTTTCGGGTCCAACGCCCCCGCGGCTTGATCTGTGATGGAAAAGCCTCCTGGTCGATTATGTTCAAAACTGGTACGTCAGTTTATGTTAAAACTAGTTGCGTCGGAACATATTAAAAACTGGAATTTTTGTGATGTTTATGTTAAAACTAGTTACATCGGTTTATGTTAAATTAAGATTGCGTCTGAAGTTATGTTAGAAAATAGTTACCGTCAGGTTTTGTTCAAAACTAGTTACGTCCGGTTTTATAGTAAAACTAATTTACGTCAGGTTTTATGTTCAAAACTGAATTTACGTCAGGTTTATGATAAAACTAGCTTTACGTCAGGTTTTATGTAGCTTCGTTACGTCGAGTTATGTTAAAACCAATTTACGTCAGTTTTTATGTTAGACTCATTGTAATACGACATTATAAATAGTCATCAGGTTATGACAAAATGATTATAATCAAGTTCTATCATTTAATATTGTGGGTATATATAAACTATTTACGTCAGTTTTATATTAAATTAGTTGCAATTTAATGTTAGTTTTATTAAGTATAGTGTTAAATATTGGGTTAATGGATTGTTAAGCGTTGATTGTTACTAAGATATAAATTTAAGCAATAGATAAGTAGGAAGAAAACTGTTGCAGCAGTTTACAAAGCAATTACGAAGATTAAGCTATTGATGCAAAGTTTAAAACTAGTTATGAGTTCCAAAGCACTGGTGTGAGTTTAAGTTATTTTGTGAGTTTCAAGCCTTTGGTGTGAGTTCATCCTAATTACACATGAGGATTTAAAATGGTGCAGTGAAGTTTTAATACTGAATTTATGAAGTTTTAAAGCTTCATTTACGTAATTAAAATAATTACGTGAGTTTAAAAGCCAGATTTGTGGTATAAACAGTGCATTGATTTAAGCCTATTTGCATGAGTTTTAAAAACTCTACATTGTTCATCACAAGCCAGTATTCCTTAATTAATGCATTCTGATCTTCCTATTAATCCTTCATAGTTCTGACTTAAGTTTGCAGTCCACTCATTCATCTCTCTCTCCATCATATATATATATATATCTGTATATGTATCTATATATATATATATATATAATATATATATATACTATATATATATATATATATAGTATATATATCTATCATATATGTATGAAGATATTGTTTGTGTGAGTTGTTCCTAGGTGCTCCACCACTCTTCAAATAATCTTCTTATGTTATGCCAGGTCAGTGATACTGTCCACTAGTTTAACATAAGTGCAGGACTTCTGTTAGCACCTTTACCCTGTGGGTATGTGTGTGTGTGTATGTGTGTTTCAAATGTGTGTGTGCGTATTGTGTGTGTGTGTGTGTGTGTGTGTGTGTGTGAGGGAGTGTGTTAGTATTCATATAAAGGAAAAATATATTTAGAAAACCAACAATAAAAGAGTATATATACCCCATGTGTGTAACTTTGCAGAGAGGAGTCTAGAAGAAGAGAAGACCTCAGCGTTCATTATGGAGGCTGGCTGACCATCACGTATGAAAGGAGAATGCAGGAAAAGATCCTTGTACCTGTCAGCTGGACAGGTGTAAGAAATCTGAGGTACCTCATTACTTGTCACTTGGACAGATGCAAGGCACGTGAATTTTTACACAAACTAATATTTCCAGTTGTAATATGTTCATGACACATCAGAAGAGAAATGTGAGATTCTGTGAGATTATGACCCAATGATTATTCTCTCACGACCCGACAACAGTCGAACAACCTTGAGAATATCGACCCTTGAAAGTCTGGCTGACTTGAATGAAGGCATCCATCTTAGTGTTTATATTATTGACTTCTGAGGGTAGCGGACTAAATGAACGTCAACCAGGTATCGAGAACAAGCGCGACCCACCAGATGGAAAAATCTGTATGTATTGACCTCCATGTGGAAGCTTATCCACACCAGGCTCAGACTCGACCCCGCAACCTCAACTGGTGAGTACACACACACACACACACACACACACCACCTACACACACATACACACACACACACACACACACACACACACACACACACACACATACACACACACACACACTGAGCTCTGACACTGCAATACAAATGGGTGAAGTACTGAAGAAGATTATCAGGAGAGTGGTTGGAGCACCAAGAACAGAACAAGCTGTAGAGACAATGGCACAGTTCGAGGAAGGAAAATCCTATGTTGCAAACTTACTGGGTTGTAAGACAGTGAGTGCAGTAGGCACGAGAGAGAGGTGGGTAGACTGCATTTCTTGGACTGAAAGAAGGCCTTCGACACAGTTCCTCACAGAGATTGGTGTGAGCTGAAGGATCAGGTTAAGAAGAGAATCAGGCTGGGGAAGGGCACCTGCAGTGGATCAGCGAATACTGACAGAGGAAGCAACAACAGAGTCATGGTACGTGACGAGGTGTCAAGTGGGCGCCACTGCAACGGCTTGAAGGATTCCACAGGGAGTTTCTCCTAGGACCAGTGCTGATTTTGTATATACCCAGTGACATGACGGAAGGAGTGTTTTAGAAGAAGTGTCTGTTTGCAGATGATGTGAAGTTAATGAGAGAAGTAGATCGGATGAGGATCAGAGCAGGACACAAAGAGACCTGGACAGGCTGCAAGCTTGGTCCCAACTACTGGCTGTTTAACAACTTCCGCCAGATATAAGTCATGAAGGTCGAGGAAGGGGCCAAAGAAGACCATAGACAGAAGTATGGGCTAGGTGGCCAAAAACTGCAAACCTCACTCAAGGAAAAAGAGGATCTTCAGGGTGAGTATATGCGAGCACATCTCCACCGAAGGCGCCGCATCAGTCCAGATAACTGCTGCAGCATATGGGCGTCTGGCAAACCTGAGAATAGCGTTCCGATACCTCAGTAGGAATCGTTCAAGACTCTGTACACAAGTGTACATCAGGCCCATACTGGGAGAATGCCAGCACCTGGAACCCACACCTGGTCTTTGTCAAGAAATTAGAAAGAGAAGTCAAAGGTTTCTGCAACAAAGAGACTAGTCCCCGAGCTAAGGGGAATGTCCTGCGAAGAAGGTTGAGAGGAAATCGGCTGACGACACTGGAGGACAGGAGGTCAGAGGCAGACATACAAAATGCCGAGGAATAGACAAGGTGGACAGAAGACAGGATGTTCAGAGATGAGGAATACAGAAACAGTAGGAGAGTGAGACTCAGATGAGTCAAAGGGATGTTAGGAAGTATTTCTTCTAGTCAAAAGTTTGTCAAGTGGAACAGTCAACAAAGTGATGTAGTAGGCTTAGGCACCATACATAGTTTTAAAGACAGGTATAATAGCTCATGGGCAGAGGAGGACTGTGTGGCAGGTCAGTGAAGAGCTGAGGGCCCAGAAGCTGAGTCTCTGACCCCCTGCAACCACAAATAGGTGATACACACACACAGCAAGTGCTGGGAAATTTTAAATATTTATATGATGAACAGGTATTGTAGACGGAGGCACTACCAGACATAATTCTGCCCCTGTACCTGCAAATGAGTAACTATATATATATATATATATATATATATATATATATATATATATATATATATATATATATATATATATATATATATATATATATATGTATGCTATATATATATGGATCTCATCCTAAACCATCTAAATGCAAATCATTCAACAAGTGATCGATGCAGTGAGATTACTACTGGAAGTACGTCAATCAGTATCCTGCGAGCCTTCCTGCTAGGAGTCCCCCTTCCCCAGGAAACTGATGTTACTGGCTTTTAAATTCGAGAACAAGCTAGATGATGTGAGGAAGATAGAGGAACAACGAACAGGCAATCTGAGTACTTACAGATGCCATATGCCCTTGTCACAGAGTGGCAGGTCTGTCCCGGACTAACATATTTCCAAAGACAGTGCACCTCCTTGTAACAACCCTAAATTTCATGAATAATACATAATCCTCTAAAAATCGATATTTAAAAAGTATGATCTTGCTCTGAAGATGGGCAACTAGACAGGTACATTTCTGGTCACTAGCTGCACATATGGCACTCCACTCATTGGTAATGTACAATGTTTGTCAGAGACTTGCAGCAGTTATTCTTCCTGCGTAACTTAGGAGACAAATGTTGGAAGGTTCACATTAGATCGTAATGGAGTCAGGCTCTGGGATGCTGTCCAGGCTCCACCAGACTTGCTCCTCCCATAACTCTGAAACAGCCACCTGGGATGACCAATAAGCGACGAACATAGCCTCAGCAATGCCTGAGAGCGTGTCGAAGGGAAGGAATGAAACTCACTCTGGTGGTAAAACTCTCATTCAGAGGAATTTCTATTAAGATTCCCTCCCCCCATTCTTTCCAGCATCATGCCCCCCATTCCTCACTCCAACTCCTCAACTCTGGACCATTCCTGTGGTCATTGCACTTCCAATTCCTGCCCTGTCATCGCCGAACACTGGTGCATCTGCAGTAATACATCAACAGACCAATTTAGGTTCTATGGTTTTTGTTTTATATGATCTGAGAAAAGATCTAAGTGTGAAGAATTATGCACATATGCCTCTGCGCCTTTTGCACCAAAGGGGCAAAGAAATACCAGATAATTACCTGGCCTGAACAGACCCAACCAGAGTGGTGTGAGACCACACCCATGTGCGTTACCTCACAATGCTATCTTCAGTGGCAGGGAGGGAAGGAAAACAGCACCAACAAAGTTTCCCGAAAGTGAAAAATATAGTGAGCTCTCCCCCTTACCCTTACAAGTTTTGTTTCCCTGGTTCAGAAAAAGCCGCAGCTCATGCAGGAAAAACAAAGAAGTTCTTCACAGAGCTAGGTAAAAACTCATCAAATTACAGCAGAGATTTAGAGTCAGCATTTCATATTCTGCAGCTCACTTTTTTGCGGTTCAGAAGGATAATATCTGTTATATTTTTGAGTTGTTGCCTAGAAGAGTTCTGAGACACAGTACTGGCCAAACAAATGCTGTATGTGTGTACTTAATATATCCCCTCAGCACTCTGCATATTTTATATTCCATGTTATACATCGCATATCTTTAAGCCTTGCATACATTACATAATAAGCCATCACCTATCTGTGCATTTATAAAGATGGGGAGTGTAGAAAAATTATGACCTCTTAAACCGTCTCAGGAAGAAATCGAAATATATTTTTTTCGTCACTGCTCCGGAGACCTACGGGTTTCCACAACTCCAGGTGTTCAGGAAAAGCATCATCTATAACAGTGAAACATCAGTTCAAATAAATTGGCTTCAGAGATATGAAATACTGGTATATCACTTGATGATACCTAACCTTCCCACTAGACTAAGTGGATGTTATCCATTCATGTCTCCCCATCTTATAATAATAGTGCCTGTGCTTAACTCTGTAACCAAAAATTATGTGGCTTAAAATTAGTTTGCTTTAAGCCCTGGACGGCCTGGAAGAATTCACACATATGAGATCTGGTAGGTGTATAAATTGAAGCTCAATTACCCTGGACATACACATATCTTTTAAACGCCGATTTATGCGGAGACATAATTTCAAATTATATATGGAACATGTGTAGCTTATGTTAACATGATTTGACTACACATTAACAGCAGTTTATTGTGGCTGGCAGATTGAAAGAACTTACGATGGAAATAGGGCAGTGCTCGATGACTGCCTTGACTTTCTGATTTATCCTGGGTGAAAACTAACCTGTGTTAAAATCCATTAAATGTTATCTTGAGAAATTGTAATATATATGCCACTGCTCTGGGACAAGGATGGTGCACACAATAAACAGGCGCTCAGGTGGCGCAGTGCTAGTAGCCTCGTGCAACTGGATTTCACACAGATTATTATTATAATAAAAAGCGCTAAACCACCAAAGGCTATACCGCTGGTTATACTGAAAACATCAATTTTTGCTTTATAGAGCTGTGTGGCAACAGTAGCATTGATTCACTAACTCCTGTAGTGTGAACCCTGGTTGTTGTAGCAGTTTTAGTATAATAATAGTAATAATCTGTGGGGTGTAGCATCTGTTCTGCCTCAGGCTGTGATGGTGGATCAATCTCATCTAGTGAGAACTGCTTATTTTAGTATGTCCTGCAGTGATCCTTTAACACCACTCACCTCACAAACTGAGGTCCGAGTTAGAATCTCCTCCGAGTATGGCACAGGAAAACGTGAGGACTTGTTTCCCTTAGACATCTGCTAATCCATGTTTACCTATCCTGATTTTAAATAGGTTCACAGGTGTTCACGTGGACTGGTGTGAGCCGCATCCTGAGACAAACGGCTTAATTTGCGAAATTTTCCAGCATAACAAGGACTTTTCTGCTATAGTAGTATGTCATTGATGTCGGCTATAGATCTGTATACTTGTACATGTGCCATATTGATAAATAAGAATGTATTATTGTTATTATTATTGTGTGCCATTATTATTATTATTATTATGTGTATTATTAATATTATTATTATTATTATTATTATTATTATTATTATTATTATTATATCACGATGTTGCAATTTGCAACGACTGATTTTTGGATATTTCTTCCAGGTATCAGGAAGTAGGATGTTGAAGTCGTCAGGCATATACTAAATGATAAGTTTTATTCAGGTATAAACAGCTGGTTACATGAAATTATCAGCCACTGTGGCAACATGCATGTGTGAGGGCATAGGACAACCAAAAGAATCAGACAGGTGACTTATTTCAGTGGGGTCCTTTTACCTTTATTATTATATTATAAAAAGGTTATAATATTTTCTTATTATTCTATAACCAGAAGATAACATCTTATTATCATATAAGACTATCTACTACACGAGGTCATTAAGACTATCTACAATACGAGGGTCATTACTAGAATAAAAATTAAAATTTACACGTATGTTAGATAAAAATGAAAAATGTTCACCTCCTTTGCTGTAGCTACATTCATCAGACGCCTTTGCACTCTTCTTGAACTCTGGTTCATGCTATGACTGGCTTTGACATGTGCAGGTGTCTGTTCCCATTCACTGACACTGTGCAATAAAAGGTGTTTGAAACCTAACCACTGACTGTGGGTACTACACAAAGGGTGTGCTCTCTCCCTAATTACTATGAGTTGCTTTGGTTCCCAACCTTGACAATTGACAGCAAGATATTACAGACTTTGCATTGTTTGTGAGCCAATTTTATAAAAACATGTGATTGCTTCAGTTGTTTGCTCTGTCTTTAACAATTCAGCATGTCAGCTGCTTAGCAATTCCATGCAGGCTATTCTTTTAGTCCCAGCCCCAGGATGAATCTGCGATTTTTGTTCTGGGTGATTTGCAGTCATCTTTTCAGTTTTTGTCGAGGCAGGAAGTACCAGGCTGCGTGTATCCATATGGCGGTGTATAAGGGAGGCTGAGCATGCAAGGGGTCCTGCAGGCCTCAGTAAGTGAGACACTGTGCTTGTCTATGCAGGAACTTCAGTCTGGCATTCTTTCTTTTTTTACTTTACTGTTCCTATCAATTCTCTGTTTTTTGCATGGAGTCAAAGGATTTAAATATTTAAAGTGGAAAAAGCAGTGATAAATACATACATTGAACATTAAATTATTACCTTATTCTCGTTTATGTTTCGTGCCCAAAGAAGAATGGCTTCCAATTTTTAGTTAATGATAGTTTTGTTGTCTAACCATTTGCTGCAGACTCAGTTCAGTGTTAAACATTAGCAATATCTTGTGGGTCTTTACACACCAGCTAACAGAGCACTATCATCTGCATACAGTAGGGAGGTTGCGCAGCATGATGGGCATATCATTGACATAACATAAGAATAATAAAGGTTAGAATGCCTGCAGCAGAGAACTCCCACACATGTTATCTGTGGGGTTCTGATTCTGCTTTTGTTGATTTTGACCTATTTGTCTCCCCTGTTATACAAGGTAGGACTTAAACGATCTACCAGAACCTATGCCGATAGCTTAGTTTATTATAATATATTGTGGTTGACAGTATCGAAGGCCTTTTGCCAGGTCTAAGGACACCATAACTGTAGAGTTTCCTGTGGTAACAGTTCTCAGGTAATCCATCAGATTAATAAGGACGTCGGTTGTTAGAGGTCTTCTAAAAGCCCGATTGATAGCTATGGAATGTTGGTGTCATTAGGTGCTTAACTATGAAATACACCGCCCTCTCTAGAATTTTTAGATATTATACAGGTATACTAACAGGCCTATAATTGCTTTACACATCAGCTTCCCTATTGCCTGGCAGAAGATGGGGTAACTCTGGCCTCCTTGAACCTCGGTACGGTATTGAAGTGGTGATTGATAGATTTATTATGTGAGCAATAGGGATTCGACAGTTCCAGAAATGCCATCTTTTGAGAACTTTAGACGGGATGTTATCAGACATTACAACTCTGGATTGGTTTAACATAGCGTTCTTTTGAATAAAGTCATGAGATACACTTACTAGTTGACAGCTGTTTGGGGTTGCCCCTTTATTAGTATAAAGTATGTTTGAAACTTATCAGAGTCTGTGTTAAGGTATTTTGTGTGTGATGCAGCTGGTAGTTTGCCCCACTAGTGTTGATGCAACAGATAGTAGCCAGTATAGTTCAGCAATTTGCACCTCAGATATTTTCATAGCATACTCCTTATCGATAAGTGGCACTATGTTAGACCTGTCTACTAGCTATGGCTGCCCCAAATGTTTTGGTGTTGCCCAGAGCTTTCTGAGGAGTTATACTTATACTCTTCAATTTTTGAGCATTAGTGCTGCCTTTGCTCCTTTGCTGTAAATCTCTGTACTCTGTTCCTCTCACCTTTGGAATTCATTTAGTGCTGCAATATCACCAACTCTGTTTACTTCCCCAAATCTTTTGGCAGCTGGTCTCTGTTTCATATTATCTATGTCTCCAGTATTCATCCAGAGTTTCAGTTCTTTCAGTTTAATCCCTAACCTCTTTAACTGGGTGCAATATTATCAAGGATGGTAGTGAACGATGTTTGAATTTACCACAGGCATCAGTTGTTCGTGCAACTTGTTATCTCTGTCCAGTCACAATTGTGCCTTCCTGTTACTGTTGTTTCTTTGCACTGTAATTTCTAGTTGACCTCATTTTTATTGTCCTGTGCTGACCTATCTATCTAGTAATTTTCCACAATTTTTAGTAATGATGAAATAATCCACTGAGCCTGTCGTGATGACACCTGACTATTCAATGTTTGCCAGGCAGTTTACAAAATATGTGAGTCAGTGAGGTGAGTGAGAACTGTGATCCGGTTGGAGTATTAATTGGTTGAGTGCTGTGTTCAATCCTAGGAATTTGCTATCTCTTTTGCATAGCCGTTATTTTATACTGAAAAGCAGATATTGAAGTCGCCAGTGTTATTGTCTCACCAATTGTTTCAACTCGGACAAGAGTCTGGAAAAATCTTTCTAAAACTGGATCCTAGGTAGAGGGCTGGTAACTAGTTCCTACTAAGATGGGTTTGAGTCTTCAGGAAGCGGCACTTTAAAACCATGAAATCTCAATTTATTGTTATTTAAATCAGGTCTTGGGTTTATAAGCTAAGTCATTTCTAATGTGGCACATACTCACCACTTTTTCTGTTAACATAGGCAGAAGGAACACTGCAGAAGTACTGGCCCCATGCGAGGCAAATTCTATAAGCGTTTTACCATATTATTTCCTACTGTGCATGTACGAATTCAAAGTTTATTCTCTATAAGGGTACAATGTTGAATTTACAATTTGGTTGTTGTGTGGATTTTACATGTAGTTAAATAGCCAGTGCAGGATATATTCACCAGAACGCCCTAACCTTGGCTGAAACATTCTGCAGACTTAGTTTAAGCATTCTTTCTTTAGATATTACTAAATTATGAGGTAAGTTGGTATTATGGCTAAGTGACTATTTACTAGTTTGTGAGTTTGTAATGTGAATGCTTTGTTTGTGGCACAGTACATAGTTTCTGGTATTGAGTATCATAGGATTCATTATTTTAAGATTGAGATGTCTTCTGTTGTAGATCAAATAGGTGGTGAAAGTGTGAACCACCAAATTAGCCATTCGTGTGTAGATTGAATTGATGGGGTGTATCAGGAGATAAGATGTTTTCTAATAGAGTAGTTTTGAGAAAGGTGATGAATGTGTCTGCAGTTCTAGGATTCTCTCAGGTAGGGTGTTCCGGATTTGAGACCTTTGACATACGTTGAATTTTTATGGGTTTGATCGAACTTTGAGGGGAATGTCATTAGAGATGTTTGTGTGCTGGTATTTATTGCCTATTGGGTTCTGTCATAACTATCAAGAAAGCGTTTTAGGTCAAAGTTGATATTGGAGTTTAAAGGTCCTCAAATGTGGTGCACAGTAGTAAAATTAATGGTAAGTGTGGATGTACTGAACAGGGGGTAGTTTAGATCTATGAAGAGAGTGGGGAGTGTGTTTTGGGGATGGGATTTGTGCAATTATTCTTACTGCAGCTTTTGTTGGGTATTATTGGCTTTAGGTGATTGTGTGTTTATGCAGTTGATCCCCCAAGCTTTAAAATAGCATGGGTGAGTGTGGATAAATAGAGTGAGTGGCTATAGTGTAGAGGCATTTTGGCACGTAGTATCTTGTCTTTAGAGGATCCCAGCAGTTCAGGATAACACACACAGTTATGTGTTGGATATAGGTGCTGAAATTCAGGTTATTTGTCAAAGTGTGACCTGAGAATTTGCCTCATTATATACAATGAGAGAGTGTTTATGATCTTAAATGTTAATTTGTGCATCTGCTCTGCTACTGAAACATGCCCATAATATAGTAGGTTTGTCAGTGTTAGCGTAAGTTTTATTGGCTGTATCAGTGATGTACTGATCAACTCCTCATTCTTTCATGGTGTTGAGGAGTATGTAGGGTAGGGTGAAGAGGTGACACATAAGTGTGTCTGTCCAACAAGAATGGGTTTCAGGTGTTGGGGATACGTTGGAAGATCATTGTGATGTATGTAAGGAAAGAGCAGGGACCAGGACACTTCCCCTGCGAACTCCCAGTATCAAGTGGCCGTGTTGATGATGCTGTAATCTTTAATGGTGACAATACCTATGTGTGTTAAGATTGAAATGCATTAACTTTTGACCTCTTATGCATAATAATTAAGTTTGTAGAGTAGAGGATAATAAACCAGATACTACTGTAGTCAGCTTTCTTAGAGTCAATAAAAATTCTAGTGGATATTCTTATTTGCAATGCTGTGTAAAAAGCAGATCTATAATTTATGATTGCATCATAAGTACTTTTATTTTCCTGAATCCAAGTGTGAGGATTTGGTATATTTTTGTGCTATTATAAAATGAATAGTCTCTGTGCTGAAGTTTCTCAAAATTTTCAGATAGTATTAAATAAGTTTTGATATTGGCCTATAGTTGTTATTTAGAGGTCTGTAGGGTCACCACCTGTATTGGTGTAACCCTTGCCATCTTGAGTAGTTTCGGAAGGTGCTAGTTTCTAGTGACTTGTTAAAAAGTAATGAAATAGCATGCGAAAGGATATGGGCTGCTCGCTTGTACAGTAATGATGGGACATTAGACAGATTCCTCGAGTTGTTTTTAAGTGACTTTATAATCTCGGTGACTTCCGAGGGCTCAGTTGGTGCAAGATAGAAGGAATTTGGGAAATTCCCATCTAGGTAGTCCCAGCATGGGCATTGGTATGTGGATTTTATTGGCGAGATTAGATCCTATGGTTGAGAAGAAGTCGTTTATCTTGTTAGCTGTGCAGTGGGATGTAGTGGTGTTTCATTAGGTTTAGTTAGGACAATATTCTTGTTTTTTCAGTTTGTGGGTCCCTAGAATCTGAGAGAGTGTTTTCCAGGTCTTTTATATCTCCTCAGTGTCAGTGTTATACAGGTATACAGACCATAGCTGACATCAGTGACATACTACTATATAGAAAGCTGCTTGTTATGCTGAAAATTTCCAGTAATTACGTCAGTTTTGTCCCTGTGTAGCATCCCTTGATGACACTGACTTTCTCGGTCATCATGGGTGTTACCTTCGGAATTAAAAATCGAACAAAATCTTATCTAGGCAAGCATGGTCTGGTGGACTTATAAACTCCCAACAAGAGTAAAAAAAGAAGTTTTGAGAAAGGAACTCCATGAAGCACCTCACATTATCAGTCACACTCAATCCTTCTCAAGCAGTTTTTACCCTCAAGGGAAGTTCCTTAATGCTGGTGAGGGGCTTGATCTAGGGAATTGATATGTGCTCGGTTCCCTGAATTGATACTGAATATCTTCCATCACACACCCACATGCTCTGTGTAATCCTATGGGTTTAGCGCCCCCATGATTATAATAATCAAGCAGTTTTAGAAAAAAACTTGAAGGAAATCTCAAATCTAACTGAAAAGAACTTTTAGTGCTTATTATGTTTTTATTTTGGCTCTGCGTAATATTTTAATGTTCTTTAGGGCACATATTACGTGCACATAAACAGTACTTAATGCTAATTTGCCCTAGGATGACCCAATAAAGTCAAGTTTGACCTGTGGTATGCCTCATGGGGTCCCTCGCATGATGTAGTGTATACCCTTGTGGGTTTAGCGCTTAGTTAGATTATTATAATAATAATCTTGCCTGATTATGCTCAGAATGCTGTGTATAATTTACGGCTTTTCAATGTTGTAACTTTTACTGCATTCAACATCCTGTAACTCTATAATATCCTGTATCTTTCAACATCCCTTGAAAGATCTACATCTTTAAAGCTCTTCAACTCCCTGTAAGGCTCTACAACATCCCTGTAAAGATCTCAACATCCTTTGTAAAGCCTTCAACATCCCCTGTAAAGATCTACAACATCTCCTGTAAAGCTCACAACATCCCTGTAAAGATCTACAACATCCTTGCAAACATCCCCTGTAAAGATCTACAACATCCTTTGTAAAGCTCCTACAACATCCCTGTAAAGATCTACAAACATCCTTGTAAAGCTCTACAACATCCCCTGCAAAGATCTACAACATCCTTTGTAAAGCCTCATTTGTAAGTTAAACTCATTTTCATTTTCACAAAGGTAAGTTTAGCTCAGTTTTAATAATTGATCGTAACTCGGATAAAATGCCATAACTGGTATTAATTAATTGAATAATGCTTGATTTAGAAGATAAAGATGAAGACTCAACAAGAATAAGCTGCATTAACATTACTGGGTTACTCCATGCTAAATCTAAATAATATATGTTAGTAAGACACAATATGCAGTCTGTATTTTTTGAGAAAACGTTTTGTTCACCAGAGACTATGAAGTTTGGTAGACAAAATGTCAGTAAAGTGCTATAAACTGCATATTGGCTTACCAGCATACTTGTTGGTAAATAATACCATTAATATACTTCTACATAATGTACTATAGCATGTGTGCCCTCAAGAGCGTGTAATAAGTTTTGTATGTAACGATGTAATTCTAAATGTAAACTTTATTTTCTTTGGATTATTCAACCAGAGGGTTAGTAGCCCAGGATAACCAAGAATACCAATTAGTGTAGCTTATTTCCATTGTGATTTTTTTTTTTTTTTATCTTCCCAAGATACAACCCACAATGATTGGCTAACACCTGAAGCCTGTTTGCTGTTAGATGAACAGGAGCAACAAATGGGTCAACACCAGCTTAAAATGTAATTTATGAACTTGCACTTTGATTTTAAAATGCTGTAGCATTTTTATTTCTTATCCTTAATCTGTATGGCATTTCCATTTTTGTCTCATTCAGTTGTACAGTAATTTAGATTTTAATTACAGTATTGTAATCAATATACTGTTGCACATTAAGAAGAGTTTCTTTGGGTTGTTAACCCGCAGTGTAGTTTATTCCCATTAGGTTCCTTAATCCTTTCCTAAGATAGACCCACACCAGCAAATTAACTCCTCAATACTTGCTTACTCCTGAGGGAACATAAGAATTTCCATGTCTCGCACCACCCAGGAATTGAACTCAGGCCATTTTGGTTGAGAGCCAAATGCTCTAACCACTTTCCAGTTAGTTAATTCTGATAAGTTCTTGGAAGTTATCAGGTCAACCCATTAATCTGAACTTAGAGGTATCAGGCCAAAACATGGCATTTTGAACTCATAGCACACTCAACGAGCAGATTAATGGCTATACAATAAGATCAGTTAAAAATAAAAACCTGTTCTTACCCTTTTGTCACAGATGTTTCTTCACTTTAGTAATGTAGGATCATTGTTTAATTTGTTAATGTTTGACTTTCCACTGATCTTTGAGCAATTTTTATTGTCACAGCAGAGCAAAGTTTTGACTGTACAGGCAGTTTCTGCTCCTATGAATAATTACATTCCTTGAGCGTAGTTTGCAAAGTAAAATTTTGTAATGTGAAGTGAGTGTTTCCATGGGTAATTTTATAATTTGGAAGTAAAATTTACAAAGAGTGTAAAATTTACCAAAACAGAAATTCCTAATTGCATTGCTTGAAACAAAATTTAAAATAACCTGAAACATTGTAGATTATCCTGTATATAAATACAGTATTATACTATTAAAAAATATCAAATGTATCACATCCTAATTGGCAAGTTTAAGAAAGAGGTTGTAAAACTATGTCACATCTCAACTGAACTCTCAAGCAAAGTTAACTTCCTATAGTATTTTTTTTCGTAGTACCATTACTGCTGATGAATTTTCCTCTTGCCTGTCATGATTAATATTATTAGTACAGCCTCTCATCACTTAGCGACATACTCGCTTATCGATGACTCGACTTCACGATGGGCTCTATGATCAGTATGCATACTTAAATAATGTATATTACAGCTGATTTCCTCTTTTCTGTTTATTACAGTATATGGTAAACTACTGTAAAAACATTTAAAAATATACCAGAAATGTTATTAATGGTGCAGAGGTGACTTTAAAACAATATCAAAGATGGATGACACAAACCCACTACTACCATTATAGTATGCTCCTCACTTAGTGACGAATTCGTTTACTGACGTGGTCTTAGGAATGGAACTCCATTGTTAAGTGAGGAGAGGCTGTATACAGCATCAACAAGCTCATGAAAGACACATGTGCAACACCTGGCATCTTCATTGATGAGATTTTTCACCTGCACATAAGAGAGTATCTATCATACTGTAGTATACAGTAAAAAAATGAAGTGGTGGTCAGCCACATAGCCTTGATAGGTATTTAGTACATTACCTTGCTCATAGATTGGGAATAGAGGGCAGGCAGAGCCTTCTATACTATCCTAGCCTAACATCTTGGGTACAGAGGTAGCTATATTGTAGCTTGGGTGGTCTCCAGCAGATAACCTAGCTATAGATTCTTTCTTTCTTTCAATGCACTGACAATATCCCACCAAGGCAGGGGGTCAAAAAGAAAAACAAAAGTTTCTTTTAAATTTAGTAGTATATACAGGAGAAGGGGGGTTTCTAGCCCCTTGCTCACAGCATTTTAGTTGATTTTGCAGCATGCATGGCTTACGGAGGCAGAATTCTGTTCCAGTTCCCATGAAGATAAGCAAGTAAGCAAGAACAAGGACTAATAGAAAATAGAAGAAAAACCACAGGGGTGTGTATATACAGTGGACCCCGGTTAACGATATTTTTTCACTCCAGAAGTATGTTCAGGTGCCAGTACTGACCGAATTTGTTCCTATAAGGAATATTGTGAAGTAGATTAGTCCATTTCAGACCCCAAACATACACGATAAAATGCACTTACATAAATACACTTACAAATTGGTCGGATGATCGGAGGTGATCAAGTTATGCGGGGTCCATCTGGGATATGCTTGTACATGTATGTGTCATGTGACCTTTAAAGGGAAATAGAAGTAGCAAGATGTACCTGAAATCTTGCATGCTTATGAGACAGAAAAAACACCAGCAATCCTACCATCATGTAAAACAATTACAGGCTTCCATTGTACACTTATTTGGCAGGATGGTAGTACCTCCTGGGCAGTTGCTGTCTACCAACCTACTACCTTCCTAACTATAGATTGTTTTTGTAATATTTGTTATTGGTGTATGCACCAGAATAAAATTACATTTTGCCACTGTGATGGCAAGTAGTTAACCTTAGTTTTTATTTTTTTGACAAGTCTGTTGACAATGGCAGAAATATTGACAGTGTTTGATGAGTTAGATGTTCTTGATGATATTGATGCCTGGGAGAAAGTGCATCTTCCAAGTAGAATAATAAAGGACAGGATGAATATCTTTCACTCACTGAATGAGAGTGATTTTTTATACCAATTTGGATTGTCTAAGTTTAGCTCCAAGTACTTAATGGATGTTGTACAACTTCCAGAAGCTCAAGATGGCAGAGGATGTACTGACTATAAAATACAGAGGAACCGAATATTGGCGCTGCATTTATCGGCCAAATCGTATTTAGCCAGTTTATGGGCTGCAATTTTGCTCCATATTTTAGCTGGTGCCTGCAAATCGCCATAATTTACGGTCAGCCAGGACGCCACTGTGTAGGTGAGTCAGTGTCCCTGTGTCTCTCTGAATGAGCAAAACTCCAAACATTCATTCAAGCATTTCCCTTTAAAAACCATTGCTTGTTTATTAAGTGTGACTGTGAAATATGTGACCACGGCCCAAAGAAAGTTCCTAGTAAAGTTCCTTTGTAAGAAAGTGAGAAACACGATGGAATTTAAGAAAGAAGTTATTGAAAAATATGAGTGGTGTTGAAGTGCTAGAACTTGCTATATTTCTCTGCCTCCTGCAGGGAGGCAGGGAGTGTAGCAGGGAAACGGAGTGGAAGGGAGGCAGGGAGTATAGCAGGCAGGCAGGGGGTGCAGCAAGCATGCAGGAGGTAGAAGGTATGGAGTGAGCATGGAGGGAGGAAGTGTAGCAGGAAATAGGGAGGTGGAAGGGAAGCAGGAGTGTAACAGGCAGGCAGGAGTGTAGCAGGCATGCAGGAGTGTAGCAGGCATGCAGGAGTGTAGCGGCATGCAATGAGTGTAGCAGGCAGGAGGGAAGTAACCCAGAGAGGGCTTTGATACCTGAAGTCTTATGGGGGGTTCCATCCAAACAATAATCAATTTCCCCTCTCCTCCCCCTCCTGTCTTCCATAAGCCAACAAGAGTCTTCAATAAGGTATGTAATAGTGATTTAAATGTTCATTTATTTATTTTATTTAGTTCTCATTGTTTTTGTATGTAAATTTATAATTGTGATGAATGGTTTGAAAAGGCGTTGAAGTTAGACACTTATGCAATAGTTTAAAGGTATTTTCTATCTAGGGTGAATATTGTGAACTAAAGCCCCTTAAGGATGGTTTCCGACCAGAAAATGAAAAGAGAACTTTACGGGAAACGAAAAAACACTCAATTATTGGGGCCTTAGGCTAACTTATTCTGGAGAGGGGAAATAACATATTTATCACCGGAAAAACCTGTGGGATAGGCCCCTTGTAAAAATCATCACTCCAAACAAAAGACGGAAGTACCCCCCCAAGAAAGCGGGGTTCCTAGCCGTTAAGAGACCATAAAAAATTAAAGGGGGAGTTAACTGCCCTCCGGGGGCGGGATTAAAAACAGAGGCAGTTTTAAAGCGGCAGGGACAAGCACCAAAGTCAGTTGGACAGGGGGGTGTGGTAAAGGGTTTTGCGGCAGCCAGCAGCAGAATCCCGGTATCGGCTCTGATCCGGAGGGGTACAGAGGGCCCATGGGGACCCCCCAACTCTCCCCCTTTTCTCCAGGAAGGTTCAACAGTCTGAAAAAAATTTAAAACTGTTTCAGTGTTAGTTATTTTAAAGAACCCTTTAGAATATTATTAAAAATGCAAACAGTGGCCCCAAAAAGAGGAACATGGGGATTATTTCCCTACCGTTATTTAATTAAAAAATTTTTTCAGTTTTAAAAACCCGCAGATTTTCGTGAGGTAATTTTTGGGCGGTGGCATTTTTACCACCACCTCGGGTCTCCAACAAAATAAAAATTTTTCAAATTTTACAGGGGGTTTTTGGGGTGCTTTTTTAAAATTACCATCCCCAAAAAATTTCTTGAAACAGAAAGGGGTGAAATTTCAAATAAGAAAAAGTTTTGGATAAGTAGAGGGGTCTTTTCCCCCCGAAGCTGGCCATTGAAAAAAAAAAACCCCAATCAACCATGCAATTTGGGGCAGCCCGGCTCCGGGCTGCCCCTCTGCTGACAGGTTTCTTATTGGAAACCCAAGAAAAAAATTAACCCCAAATTTGCCAAAAGGATAACCCAAAAAGCCAGGTATCGGAGTCTAACATTCCTTTGGGGCCCCAATCTGCCCCCCCGGGATGCAAAAAAGTCACTAACCCCGGGTGAACAAAATGCCTAAAACTAGTGCTAAAAAAGGGGAATTTAAAGCCAAAAGGGTTGGGTTTGAAGATTTAAGAACGTAGTGGGCTACAAGGTGATAACCTGTTCGGGAAGAAAATCCAAAACCAGGACTTACAGAGGGGGGAAAATTCCCAACAAGGCTACAGCAATGCAATCCAATAAAGAAAGGTGTCATTTACCTTTTTTTAGAACATACTTTTTCAAAACTGTCTGACTCCCCAAATTTGGGCAATTTTTTCTCTTTTGTGTGGGAAAGATATTTATTGTGGTAAAATTTTTTTTCTACTTTTGGGTGTCTTAGGATTAATGATTTCCCCAATTTCGGGGGAAAATTCACAGTTTTACGATTTATCCCTTTTCAGTTAAAAAAGGGGTATTATTGTCATAAGGGATCCATTATAAAAATAGTGTTTTACTTTTTTGAGCAGAGAAAAAAAATGTGTACATAAAAAATGCAAGGATGGTTTAAGATAGAGGAATGGAGGAATGGTATTTGGGCCCGGGAAATCTTTTGGGAGGAGGGGGTAAATTTTAGGGGGGATTGGGGAAACCGTTTTTTTCATATAGTGGACTTGGCCCTGGAAAGGGGGAAGTCAATCCCTGATTTAAAGGGGGGGTTTGGGATTTGTTTGGGGGGGATATGTTTTTATTTTATATGTATATTTCAAACTTTTTATTCTACCCCCTTTCAAAACAGTGATAATGGGGAGTGTGGTAAAAGTGTTGAATGATGAAAAGTATTTTTTTTGGGGGATTTTCTTTTTTTTACCCTGCCGTGGAGCAATTGTTGAAAAAAAAAAAAAAAGAATTTATATTGCTTTTTGTGATGAATCTGGCTGTCACCCAAAAGGGGCTGGTCAGAGAATGAACTGCGCCCAAGCCTAAATTAATGAGCTGCAGGGTCACACCCGGTTGGGAAATCACTGCAGGGTCACAGCCGGGCCCCAGAGAATGCACCAGGGCACAGCCAGGTCAGAGAATGCTTGCAGGATCATCCCAGGTCAGGGGAAAAAAGGTCAGTGCTGATGATCTCCAAAACCACCCAGATAGATACTAAATATACATAAGTGGGGATGGCAAAAAATTTGGGAGAAAAACTTTTTTTTGCCGCAGGTAAACCCCAGGTCATGAGATATAGTTTACCAGGTAGTAATTTTTATGGGTTAAAAACAGGCTCATGATCCAAAAAAATTTGGGGTCCTTTCTTTCAAATCAACTGCATTACCTTCCAACCTTCCTTACTGAAGTGTTGTATGACCCTTTAAGAGATTAGAGTTTCCATAAATTTTAAAAAAGACATTCAAGATAAAAAACACAATAAAGGGTTTTGGGGATGGAAGAGGGGGGTTGTTTCTCGGGGCCCAGATACTGTAATGGCTTCATATATAGTGCTGCTGTGTTAAATATAGCAGAAACATAAAGATAATTTCCAGAAAGCATCATATCTAACCCATTTGTTGAAATGTTGTGATTTTGATGAAATGAAAAAATGATGGAAATCAAAATTCAGGACAAAAAGAAAAAAATCATCTGGAGACATATTCATGAGTAACATATGTAATTACAGTATTCTTTTAGGGGCTTTTATAAAAAAAATATACATACAGGAAAATACAAAAAGAAAATTAAGTTCTAAAAAAAAATTTTTAAAATTCTATATAACTGAAATTAAGCCCCGAGGGGGGTGGTTACTTTTTCTTGCCTCAAAGGAGTCAAAAAGTTTTAAAAAATGAGGAAAAGCAAAAAAAACAGGACAAATTTTCAAAAAAAATTTAAAAGGCCCAAATATGGGGGATTAAGGGGATTTTCCACCCCACCAGTCAAATTGTTTTTAAAATTTTGTAAACCCGACTTTACAGAAAAAAAACTAGGGTTGTTTCAGAATGTAATTTAAAAAATTCACTTTGGTAAAAAATACGGGAAAGGTTTTGGCTATTGGCCATTGGCTCTACAAACCCCCTTCCTCCAAGTGGGGAAAAAACCAGCATTTTTAAATGGGGAAACTAACCCCCAAAAAGAAAAACAGGGCTGGTCACAACAATCTCAAAATTTTTTTGCTTAATAACTTTTACTTTTTTTACCCCCAACGGTTCAAGGATATTGTTTATAGACAGAAATTCAAAGCCAGCAACTTTTGATTTTTTTGAAACGCATCACTAAATTCCTTTGGAACAATGCCAAACAGTTGGGGAAAACTATAACAATACAAAGTTCCTGAAAAACAGATTTTTGGAAGACAGGGTATATGAAGTGAAGGACAAGGGGAAAAAAAGTTGACTTTTCCCGCCAAAATTTTTGTCTTTTTTTTTAAGGGTTGGGGGTTAAACTACAATTTATTTTCCCTTTGGGGTTCTATTTGGCTTTTTGAAGGGGGCCAGGGTCCTGCTTCAATAAATGTGTTCCTGGGGGTTTCAAAAAAGAATACCCCAAAAATATTAAATTACTTTATAAACCCCCTTCCATTGAACCCAAAAAACACATTTTTGTTTCCAAAAAAATAGTTTTTAATATTAAAGTTGGGGAATGCAAAAAAAACCAGTTAAAATTTTTAATGAAAAAAAAAAAATGGGAAATTGTGGGTGGAAGAGTTCTTTACGGGACACCAAAGGCAGGTTTTAAATTTATAACACGTATATATGTAAAAAATATAAAAATAATATTTAAATTAATAAAAAAATTATATATTAATAAAATATATAATATTTTTTTTTTTTTTTTTTTTTTTCCTGTTGTTCCCCCAGAGAAAGGGGAAAAGAAACCCAAAAAAAAAAACATCTTTAAACACCCCAATAAAATTTATTTTTGCTTAAAATAAACTTTTTTTAGAACATTCTTAAAAGGGGAAACAAAATTTTCCCAAACCCCAATTATATATTATTTTAATTAATATTAATTTTTTTATATATTTTCAGGAAGGGTTTTTGAATTTCTTTTTACGCCCCTAAAACGGACTTTAAATTATGAAAAGCATATGGTAAGGCTTTAAAACTCCTTGCCTTTTTTAAATTCTATAGTTAGTACACAATTTCTCTCCATTTTGCTAAATTTTAAAATTTCCCGTTTTAAAATTTTTTATTTTAAAATTTAAAATTTATTTATGTATTGACCTAAATAAACTTATTTTTACTTTTTTGGAAAATGAATAACACATTTTTTAATCCACCAAAATTTTCAAAATTTAAAATCAGATGTAAATATAAAAGTAAATAAAATTTAGAATAAATAAAAAATAATTTGGAACATTGGTGGGAAAAAAAAAACTGAGTCTCTTAAAGGAAGGATTCCCATTTTATTAATATCCATGATATTTTTAAAAATTATATAATAAAAATATAAATATAAATAAATAAATAAAATAAAAAAAATAAAATTTTTTTTTTTTTTAAGAGCTTACAAGGGTGAAAAAAAAGAAATCTCAAAAGATATTAAATTATTAACATTTTCAAACACCATATTTTTTTAAAAATTTAAATAAAAAAACAAAAATAAAAGATATAAAAATTACTAAATAAAAAAAATATAAGATGGGGAGTGGTTTTTTTTTTAACCCGCTTTTTTCCTAAAAAGGGGTTATTTTTCCCCTCTTTTATTGTTTTAATTAAATCTGCCAAAAGCTACAAAATTTTGGGTGAATGGTGTGTATATACATTTTGTTGGGATGTTAAAATCTAAAATAGATGTGTGGGTGGGGTGGCCGAAGACTGGTTATTAAAACTACCCCTTTGGATTTTTTAATAAAATTTTTTCCACTTGATTAAGATAAAATATTTTAAAAAGTAATGGGACATGGTTTTTATTTTTATTTTTTTGATGTGGCAGTAACAATAAGTTAGGAAACGTTATCTAGGGGTTTTTTCATTTATAAGTGGAAAAATTTTAAATTTAAAGGGGAAATAGTAATCCCAAGTTGGGGGGCCTTTTAAAAAATATATATATATATATATATATATATATATATATATATATATATATATATATATATATATATATATACACACACCTCTCTTCACTTAATGAGGAGTTCTTTTCTAAGACACATCGGAAAACGATTAAATGCTAAGTGGGGCATACTGTAATGGTAGTTTTTTATCACCCATTTTTAATGTCCTAATGCCCCTTTACTTGAAACAAGGGGTTTTTTAAATCATTTCCCAAACTGGGGCAGGCCAGGGTTTGACCCCGACACATTGTCCTGCCTCAAGAGACACACAACATACATGTCATTATCCACTCAGCCATCAATCTTCAAAGCTGCCCCCAGCATTGCTGGGGTTTGTTGTAAACGAGGACACTAGTTTATTTATGCTAAGGTTTTTTTTTCCCAGTTTTCCCCTTTTTTTGAATACCCACCCCCACAAGCCTTTAATAGCAATGAAACTATGAAACAGGGGTTTTTGAATCATTTAAAACCGGGCCAGGGTTTGACCCAGACACATTGTCCTCCCCAAGAACCCCTCATGTCACTTTACCCCTCACCATCACCCTAAAAGATCATGCACCCAGCAACTAGGTGGTCCTAGTGGCATTAAAAGAAAAAAGAAGGAGGTAACCCCAGAAATGACTTTTACCTTGAGTCTTTATGAAGGTTTTCCCTTTCCAAAACAATTATAAACCCTCCATTTCCTCTCCCCTTTCCCCATCTCATCACTCATAAATGTTCTGGAAGTGTCATTTCAGAAATGTTTATTCAGCATGTCTCATTGTTTTCTTTTGGGGAAATGTATTTTTCATGTAAAAAATTTTTTGTTTAATATTTTGGGGGTGTCGGGAAAGGATTAATTGATTTATTATTTCTTAGGGGGAAAATTAATTCAGCTAATGACAAAACGGGTTTAAAAGACAAGCTTTTGGAACGGATTAATTTTTTTCTTCGGGGGTCCACACAGTGGTATCTTGGGATATGAACAGCTAAAAAAACTCAAAATTATTAAAAATGAAAGTTTTTTTGTAAGTGTTTTTTGGGGGTCTGAAACATTAATCTAATTTTTTTTCCCCTTGGGGAAAAAATTGTCAGTATAGTCACTTGAACAGCCTTTTGGAATGATTTAAAGTTCCCCCCAAGGTAACTGTATTTATAATTCACATACTTATAAGCCTTCCTCACTTAGGACGTACTGTTTCCCGACGCTTGGACTTGAGGGCTCTCTGACCAGTATTCATACCTAAATAATGTTTTTTGTGCTGATTTCTATTCTGTTCATTTGTATGAAACTACTGTATAAACAAAAATATATAGAAATGTTATGTTAGTTTAATACTTTATTATGCCCCCCCATACCCATCCTGGGGACAGTAGTCAAAAGTTTAAAAAGGAATAAGGGGTCCGGGGACTGGACCCCAAAGAGATAGCTGAATAGTTACGGTAATGAACCCCGATAGATCTGGTCACAATATGCTTAAAAAGGTAATGAATCAGCCCCCTCCTATAATGGTTAAGGAAAAAATTAAAAAAGAATGAGCCATGATACTCCACCTGTCCAATTGTAATGAGTTATAAATAAAATATTAAGTGGGTCATACACCCCCCCCCCCAAAATAAAAGGGGCCGGCATCACATACAAATTTTTCAAAAAGCCCCACAACACAAAAAACCAACACACAACACCACACACACACACACACACACACACACACACACACACACACACAAAAAACACACACACAAAAATGTAGTTTTTTTAAAAAAGGAAAAGGGGCACTAAACTATGACCGTGTAAATGATGATAGTAAAAAATTATGGAGAAGATTATCGGAGGAGATGGGGGAGCACCTAACGGAACAAAGAAAATCCAACCAGCAGGTTTCCCGGAGCAAATCCTGGTCACAAACCTTCGGGGTTTTTAGAAAAAAAATAAAAGGGGGGTTGTTTTTTTTGACTGCAAAAAGGGCCTTTTGACACAGTTCCTCACAAGAGATTAGTGCAGAAGTTTGAGCATCAGGAATAACGGGAAGGGGCACTGCAATGGATAAAAAGAATACCTGACGGGGAGGCAAAACGAGTCAGGGAATAATGATTTTCACAGTGGGCACCTGTGATGAGCGGGGCCCAATTCGGGCCCCAGGACCATGCTATTTTGGTATATGTGAACAATGAGGGGAAGGTTAGACTGAATGCCCCTGTTTGCAGATGATGAAGTTAATGAGGAGAATTAAATCTGATGAGGACCAGGGAGGGCTTCAAAAAAGACCGGGGCAGATTGGACCTGGTCCAGAAATGGCTTCAATTTAATCCCGCCCAAAAGCAAATCATGAAGATAGGGAAGGGCACAGAAAACCACAGACAAATATGGAGGGGGCCCAAAAACTGCAAACCTACTCAGGAGAAAGATCTTGGGGTGAGTATAACCCGACATTTCCGAAGCACACATCAAACAGATAACTGCTGGATTGGGGGGCCCGGCAAACCTAAAAGCATTCCCAACCTTATGGAATCATTCAAGACATGTCACGGGAGTCAGGCCCATACTGGGGTATGCAGCACCTGTTTGGCCCCCCTTGATAAAGCACGCAAAAAACTGGGAAAATACAAAGGTTTTGGCAAGGTTGTTCCCGAGCTAAGGGAATGTCCGAAAAAAGATTGGGGAAAACGCTGACGACCTGGAGGACAGGAGGGGGAGGGGGGAAAATGATAACAAAATATAAAAAAATTTCTGGAATGACAAGGGGGACAAAGACAGGATTTCCAGGGGGGGGACACAAAACAAGAGGCCAAATTTGGGTTTAAGACAAAATGAGTCAGAGAGATAGTAGGAAGTATTTCTTCAAATTAGAGTTGTAAAGGGAGTGGAATAGCCTAGAAAATGACGTAGTGGGGCAGGAACCATACACAGTTTTAAGCGAGGTTTGATGCCTGGGCGGGGGAGAGGGGCCCAGGCAAACCGGGGAAAAGGCGGGGGCCCGGAGCGACTCACCCCCCGCAACCAAACAGGGGGCACAAAAACACACAAACCCGTATAAATTTACAGCCAAAAGTCAGGTATTTTTCCAGAATGGTCTGTAATATACCACTGTGGATAAAAAATTTTTCCATTTTTTAAAATTTCTGATGAGTTGTTCTAAATTTATTAATTTTTTTCACCCAAAGGGTTATTTTGTATACAGAAACCCACTGTATAAACATAAAAATATACGGGAAAAGTTATAAATGGTCAAAGGGGGACATTAAAACAATATCAAAGATGGTTGATAAAAATACTACCCTTAATATGCCCCCCCGTTAGCGAGAATTTGTTTACAATATGGTCTCAGAATGGAACTCTGTTAATGAAGAGAAATTTTATATAGTCAAGACATGCATGTATGTATGCACATGCTGGTTGCAAATTAAAAAGAATGGTGACAGTTTCTTATTTTGATTTCTTGGTAGGGGACAGAGGCAGCCCATTTACCTGGGGGGAGCCCCGGGGCAAGCCCCGGCCCGGGTTGACCAGGCCTCCTGGTAACAGATGATCAACCAGGCTGTTGCCTGGCTGCAGAACCAACAAAAGAGACAAAACCCGGTGATCAGGAAAGACTTTGGTGTTGTCCCGTGCCAGCGAAAACCGGGTCTGTTGGAATCCCCCTTTTGTGCTGGGAGGGGTTTAAAGCCCGGCCCCTGACACTTTGTATGGTCTCTTTAAAGTTAGTGACACCCCTGTTTTTTGGGGGGTGGTGCATCGCTGCCGTCTTTTTTCTTTAGTGAGGATTTTTTGTGCAAGTTCGGTACTAGTCCCGGATTTTCCAGGTGTATATAATCAGTATCTTCTCCTGCTTTCCCGGGTACAGGTTTAGGAACCTCAAGCGCCCCAAATTTAGGTGTTTTATCTCCTTTTGCCCGTGAAAGTTCTCTGTCATTTTTTAGGTCGGCAATTTACCTGCCTTTAAAGGTGCTGTTAGTGTGGGAAATTCCAGCCCAGATAGAACAAGTGACCTGAAAGGCAGGGCTTCCTCCCCCAGTTTTGAAGGTTCTCATTATCCATCCTGTCATTTTTTTAGCAGATCGATTGATAAAAATTTTTGGGCCTTGAAGGTGAGATCCTCCGAATGATCACTCCCCGGTCTTTGATTGGGGTTTCCCTTTTTTGGCCAGAATTTTTTTTTTACTCTGATGAAGATTTAATTTTTCATGTTTACCATATTGGAATTGAAATTTCTCATCGTTGAACTTCAATTGTTTTCTGCCCCCCTGAAAAATTTGGTGATTTCCCCCTGGGGCCCGGGTTTTTGCAATGGAAGACACGTCATGCAGATTGGGTGTCATCTGCAAAAAAGACCTGTGGGCTGACATCCTTGTCTTTTCGAAAGAGGGTGAGGAACAAGATGGGAGCAAATATGTGCCTTGTGGGAACAGGCCACCGTAGCTGCCTCGACTTTACTCTGTTTACATCTTCTGTGTTCTGTTGTGAGGAAAATTTTAGATCCATCGACCGATTTTTCCCGTTATTCCTTTAGCACCCTTTTGGCGCTATTACGCCATGGTCAACTTGTCGGGGTTTTTTGAAATTGTATATATTACATCCATTTTTTGTTTTTGGCATTTGACCTTGCGTAGTGATCCCAAAAGTTGAGACAGACAGGAGCGACTGTTTTGAACCCATGTTGCCTTTGGGGGGTGTAACTGATGGGTTTCTAATGGGTGGGGGATCTTTTAGGACCCCTTTTAAAGATTTTTATGAAAGGGGTGTTAGTCATTTGGGCTGTGTTCTTTTCTGTTTCTTTACCCCCCGTGGAGGGGTTTTCTGTTTTTTTTAATCTGTGGGGCGACCCGTGTCCCTCTCCCCCTCCAAGGATGGAAAAAGGGTCGTGATAAAGGGCCCGCAGTTCTTGATGAACAGGTTCCCTGATCTGGCCCCGGGGGAGGGCATGGGCATTCATTTATCCTGTTTGAAGTCATTTGGCGTGGATCATCGGATAGGTTTGTTAATCAAATTTTTTGGGTCTTCATAAAAATTATTTTGATTCCCTCAGACCTAAAAAATTGAGAAAAATGATGGGTATTGCTATCTTGACAAAAAATCATTGTCACCTATCAGCCCCTTTTTCCCTTACCACGCTAACATAAAGGCTGATTCGACATCATCCAATTCAGGGACAAAAAGTTGCATGGATGAAATAGTATGTAAACACAAAAACTCTAAAATACAAGTATGCATGAAAAACCACATCAACAGTGCATACATAATCTATTGGGAAAACATTTAAACCCCATGTAATGCATTAAACATTAGAGAAACAGATGAAGCAGCAGTCATTCAACAACCACAGAACAGACTGGGCACCCTTAGCATCGCCAGCTCCTGGCAAACTCATCCTGTGTTCAAACACATCCTGTGTATGTCAGGCTTATTTGGGGCATGCAGCCATCGGAAACCACCTGGGCAACATGTTAAAAAATTAAAAAAGTGCGAAGGTTGTAACAAGACTGTCCCGGAGAAAGGGTTTTCCCACGGGGGGGTTTGGACCGACCTGACCATGGGTGGATAGGGGGTTTTTAAAAATAAAATTGGAGGGTTGAAAAGTGGGTAGGGCAATGTTTCTGAGATGGACACGGGAAAAGGGGTCCATCTGGAAGTTGAAAACACAGATGGGGTTGGAAATATTTCTTCATTCATAAATTGTGGAAATGAAACAACGGAGTGATGAGGGGGCAGGATCCATACACAGCCAAAAAAGGTAAGTAAGTCGGAGCAGGGGGAGAGGGCAGTAAAATACAGGGGAGGTGGGGCGGTAGACCCAGCAAACAAATAGGTGAGTACCCCGGTTGCAGGTCCTGATCTGTATTTCCTGGGAAAGCAGGCAAAAGAGATTATTAATACATATACACTTGGAAAGGGCCTGGATGATTGTACCAAAACCCACACAAAAATCATCCTTATGAAAGCAAAAAACTGGCAAGAGATGCAACATTCCCAATGAAAAAAGGGGGGGGAGAGTACCTTGAGAGACAACACAATAAGTGTTCAGCAAGACTGTTCAACTGCCTTCCCAAATACATAAGGGGGATTACCAAGACCCCGGCGTTTCAAAAAGGCACTGGACAGGCACCCGGTAGTACCTGAAAAAAGGGCTGTGGTCGAGTGTTTTTGGGCCAGAGTAACAGTCTGGTTGATCAGACCCGATCCACCATGAGGCCTGGTCTCAGACCAAGTAGCGGTTGACCCCGAAAACCCTCTCCAGGAACCTCCAGGAAATACACCCTGGTTTCATCTCTACCCCCCCCTTTTTTCGTCACCCCAAAAAGACCCGGAATGACCGTCTTGACCACTACACATTTCAGGATGAATAGAGTGTTTATAATTTTCTTTTGGGTTGTTAAAGCAACCGAAAACAAAAAAACTTATTATTAAAGGTTTTTTTTTGTTCAACATCCTTGTTTTTCTCTGTTCATGAATTTATCTTCTAATTCGGTCATGGGTTTTCCGCTCAAGGGAAAACAGTTTAGTGGTGGCAGAGAGTGAGGGTTTACCCCGCACAGTTCGGGAGCCATCTCCCCTTTGATGCTGGTAGAGACTCTGATCCATGGAATTGAATTTTTTCCCCCCCATGTGCTCCCATTTTCCAGACCCGTGAGTTTATTTCCCTAAATAAAATAAATTTAAAAAATAATACAAGGAAACCATGTCTGATAAATTCGTTATTAACCTTGTGTTTCTGTATTCAGAGGGAAAACCCAAACCCTTAACTTAACTATCAAATCAGCGTTTACGCACGATTTTGTGCCTTCAGAACTTCAGACTGTTCTTATTTCCACTTGCATACGTGCCCTTTTGGGCTTAGCCTTTTTTATTATAACTTTTAAGGGGTTCCTTGATGCTGGCGAGGGTTTGATCTAGGAAATTTTATCTGTGCTCCAGTTCCCCCAATGAGCCTGAATACCTTCCATCATCCTCCCCAACAGGGCTGTATAAACCTAGGGTTTAGCGCCCCCCTGATTATAAAATTAATAAAATAATTTGATTATAAAAAATCGAACCGTTGTATGACAGAGAGAGTTTTAAAAAAAATTTATTTTGTGGCCACTTTTTGTTGAGCTTTTAAAAATCTTCAGAAACTAACACTTGTAAAAAAACCCTTTTTGTAAGTTTTGGGTTTTCCCGTTTAAAGCTGGGGGTCGATTGTATTGACATGCCCTGGGCAGCCAGGATTTCAATTTAAAAATTTAAAAATGGGAAAGGGGGGGGAAGGAAACTTGAAAATCATAAATGACAAACTAAAAATATAAATATTATGGTTTTTTAGTCCTGGTTTTTTAAACATCGTTTCATGGTCGGAGATATAAAGGAAAAATTAGCCATTAAAAATTTTTAGAAATTTGCATCAAGGGGGGCTTTCCCCCCTAAACCTTTTCCCTCCCCTTCCCCTTTCCCGTGGGTGCGCCACCTGTCACAAAATTCCCAACAATAAACCCAAAAATAAAAATATTCCAACAACAGGTTGAAGGTGGGAAAAAATTTACACCGTTTTTGGCGAATCTGGCAGCCGATCGTTAATTTAATATCGTAGCGGGGTTGGAGGTTACCTGAAATTTAGGAAAACTTCCGGGGAAAGGGCGGTTGTGGGAGGGATATTTGATAGTTGTCCTTGTAGTGCTGTTTATTCCCAGGCTTTTTTCCCCATTTAGGGGCCCCCGCGAGTTTAGGTTGCCCGATAAAACAGTAGCTGTTTTTGGAAATTATTTTCCAAAAATAGTCTTATAGTTAAAAATGATCTGCCAGTGATGAGGCATCATTAAAATCCTCAGGCTGGGCTTCCAGCCGGTTCAAACCCGTCGTAGTGGTGGAGACGTCGTATGTGTTGATGATCGAGTTTGGGGATGAATATGGTTTTAGTTGTGGTGAAGTTTGAGGGGGGTTTGGGGACCCGTTGAGGGAAGAAAACTCGAGGTGGGTGATGGGAAATTACTTGTGATGGAATGGGAAATTCTTTGTTTGGAAGAAATTTTAGAGGGGGGTGGAAAGGGCTGATTGAGTTAAACAAAATTAGTATACCATCCCAGGGACTGCTCGAGGTAAACTGCCAACATCGAGGTTAATGACCAGTCGTAACCGAGTGATCAGACTCTCATTGCTTCTCTCAATCACCCTCTAACGAATTGTTTTGGGAAATAATTTGAGCTGGAACTTCCACAAAATTTTAATGATTCCCACCGTATGAAATTTTACTAGAATGGATCAGTGATGTATGTCCCTTGTGGGTTTAGCGCTTAGTTGAAATAATAATAATAATAATAATGCTAAAATGGTTTAAGGGTAGAAGATACATTCAATCTCAAAGTGAATCCATGGACTGGACACTGTTTTTGAGTCAACGGAGTGTTGACGATCCATGAATAATTCTGTTGCTATATTCCTCTCTCATTAAGCTCCTTTACACAGACCAAATTTTTGTAAATGCGAGTGAAAAAAGAACATCAAAAATTGAATATCACGTACCATAAAGACGTTTCAATACTTTATGCAATTATGGGATGTAATTTTTTCAATTGTTTTTAAGAAAAAATTGCAACATTTAGAGGAGCTTCATCACAGAGCTGCTCCTTGATTTCACACACACGGTGCTGGAAACAGTCCCCAGAGACTCCGGTTCATATTGACATGATAGCATCACGCAGTTGCAGATCTGTTGGACGCACATCCATGCTGTGACTCCCGTTCAATTACATCCCAGATTTTGACCCAGATTTTGACCCAACCATGCATGTCGCAGCAGAAATCGCGATTCGTGAAACCAGGCGACATTTTTTTTCCAATCTTCAACCCCTATAGGTTTAGTGCTCCTCCATGATTATAATAATCCAGTCTTCAACCGTTCAGTTTTAGTGAGCCTGTGCCCACTGTAGCCTCATTATCCTATTTTTAGCTGACAGGAGTGAAACCCTGTATGAGTTCTTGCTGCTGAACCCATCCACTTCAAGATTTGACGTGCTGTGCATTCAGAGTTCTTCTACTGCACACTGGTGTAATGCATGTTTTTTTTTAGTTACTGTCAGCTTCAACCAGTATCGTCATTCTCTGACCTCATTAACAAGGCGTTTTCACCCAAAGCTGCTGTTCACTAGATGCTTTGTGTTTGTCACACCATTCTTTGTAAACTTCAGAGACTGTTTTGTGTGAAAATCTCAGATCAGCTGTGTTTGTGTATGAATGTCTGTGTATGTGTGTATGTCCATGCATTTGTCCATGTGGTTACAGGGGTTGACTCTCAGTTGTTGGCCCTGCCATTCAAACTGGCCACTTGTGAGCTCACTTTCCCCTGAATTCGTAAATCATCTCATACCTGTTATTAAAGTTAGGCATGAGGTTTGCCTCTACCACTCTACTGTCCAGGTCGTTCCAATTCCTGCTCACTCTGGGGCTGAAGAAATATTTCCTAACATCTGTGTTTTCAACTTCCAGCTGTGCCCTCGTGTACCTGTTTCCCGTCTCTCTATGTCCGTCGTCCTCCAGTAGTGTTGATCCCTTCTGGTGTAGCTCTTCAACAGATTCCCTTCAAGAGAGGGACCTTGATGCTGGTGAGGGGCTCTTTATGTAAGGAATTGGACCTGTGCTCCAATTCCTTGATTCGAGCCTGAATGCCTTCCTTCCCCGGGCACAATATGACCCTTATATATTTAGCGCTTCCTCCCATGACTACAATTGGGAACATACTGGTCCCGTTTCAGTTTTCGGGGAAACTTTCGTTTCCTCTTTAATTCCAGCTCGGATTTGGGCAGTATATATTTTTTTCCGTTCCCGCTAGGCAGGATTCGATAAGACGTAAGTTTTAATGACCCTCGAAACCCCCAATAAACCGTTCAACAGGTGCTCACGTGATCTACAGGTGTTCGAGAAATGTTCAACAGGTGTTCAACTTGTTTTTGGTCAGTTTCTCAGCTCGGTGATATCCGTCGTTGATGAACAGGTGTTTGATGAAGAATTCTGCCGAAGAACATTTGTTATGGCTTCGGACACAGGCACAGGTGTTCTCCAGCAGGTGTTCTGCCGGTGATACTTTATCATGGTTCCTAGCCTCATTTTTCAATATGGAAATCCTTTGATTCAAGAAACTGGAACATTATGAACACAGGTACTAGTACATGACATGTGGTTCATGGTCGTCAAGGTATATTACCAGCAGCCAGGGAACAATCAGTACATATACAATAAATTTAATTAAGGAAAAAAAAAGACACACCAGATGTTTTTTGAGTACTAATGTATTCCCACCATCAAAGTTATATTTACACTTATTTACAAAATGTCCAAAAATTACCTTTGTGGGTTTAGCGCTTAGTTTTGACTGACAGAATGTCTAATAAATTTAGCAGATACCGAGAGCAAGAATGAGAAGTCACTGGCTATGGCTCGTATACTTATTCGGAGAGAGAACTTGAGTATATTTTAAATCAATCTGAAGCAAGTGAGAGACTGACCTCCAGATCTGGGTTTAGTTACAAGGCCAACTAGCCTGGAGTTTAACCCCTCACCCCTTCTTGGTTGACAGTTACAACTGTTAGTTATTTTCGATATAGACGGTTGCCCCAACGCGTATATTGGTGATAAGCTACTGGGCTTTTTTCTGATTATGGATGACGTGTTGGATGTGTGGATGTGACGCACTCTGAATAAAAATGACACAGTTAGTGCTAATAACTTTCCATTCTTCAAGTGCCGTAAGTACCCTACTGGTTCAGCACTTCCCAGTCATTTAGTAATTTAATAATTCCACACACACAGGTGTGGAATTATTTAGGATTTGCTGCGATATTGGAGTGTGGACACATTAACAGAGAATCCATAAAGCTGGACTTGTATCCTGGAGGTGGGCAGTACAGTGCCTGCACTCTGCAGGAGGGGTGGACTCTGAAGTAGAGTGCTTGCACTCTGTAAGAGGGGTGGAGGTGGAATGTATAGTGCCTGCACTCTCAAGGAGGGGTAGGGATGATAAATAAGACACTTGTGCAATAATTGGGTATCTTTATTCTGGTAACGTTTCGCCAGCCAGTGGCTGTCTCATTTATCAACTTGTCTGTTTTCTAAATCATTTATACTTAGGGGTGGAGATGGTGTGGTTTGTGACTTCTCCAAATATTTATCAGGACAGCTGTTGAATGAGTGATAGTGAATGTGTTTCCTTTATTGGACCACCCCACCTTACTAGAGAACTGGCCATGGTAAAAAGAGAACGTTAGGTAGCGTGTTTGCATTGCGATTGGTGGACAGAAGATCGAGTCTCTTCCTTCGGGTAAACAGAGACAGAGACAGCAGGTTTAAGAATTATATTGCATTACGTCTTCTAATGATATCTTATTTTTCCCCTATAATCTACCTTGTCCATAATTACTATTGCATTGGCTTTGTCTGCTTTCGTAAGGTGAAGTCCAGGATCTTTCCTTAATTCATGGTATGACTTAACAAATCTTTGAGGACACTTGTGGGCTGTTCATGGAGTTTTGGAGGTTCGATTCTCCGTCAGCTAATCGTGGCCTGGTCTCCGATCAGTCTTGTTGATGGTTCTCCGATAGTGTAAAGGAGTTCCCACACCTCTCTCCCAGCCTGAGAATCGAACCTAGGTCCTTTGTGCAAACCGAGCGCCCTTCTACAGAACTAGTCTGTATGACCCATACTGGTTTTGCGCGTTTTAATAATAATAATAATAATAATAGTTACAATACGTGTAAAGTTTAAAAAAAATATTTTAACAGGTCTTTAAGATTAAGCAACCTGTAGTGTAATGGTAAAGTGCTCGGATTCGATTAACGAAATGTGTCCGCGTCTCCTTACAACTGATATCCTTCTTCGCATAGCAGCAAATAGGTATATCTGAGTGTTAGCCGATTGTTATGCTATCCTGGGAGGTGGCAGTATATCTTAGGGTTGGACTCTGGAAAGAACCGATGTGAGACAAAAATTCAACTGTCCTCCTCAACCTGTGTCCTACCCACTTTGTGTCCTCCTCAACCTGTGTCCTACCCACCTTGTGTCCTCCTCAACCTGTGTCCTACCCACCTTGTGTCCTCCTCAACCTGTGTCCTACCCACTTTGTGTCCTCCTCAACCTGTGTCCTACCCACCTTATGTCCTCCTCAACCTGTGTCCTACCCACTTTGTGTCCTCCTCAACCTGTGTCCTACCCACTTTGTGTCCTCCTCAACCTGTGTCCTACCCACCTTATGTCCTCCTCAACCTGTGTCCTACCCACCTTGTGTCCTCCTCAACCTGTGTCCTACCCACTTTGTGTCCTCCTCAACCTGTGTCCTACCCACCTTATGTCCTCCTCAACCTGTGTCCTACCCACTTTGTGTCCTCCTCAACCTGTGTCCTACCCACCTTATGTCCTCCTCAACCTGTGTCCTACCCACTTTGTGTCCTCCTCAACCTGTGTCCTACCCACTTTGTGTCCTCCTCAACCTGTGTCCTACCCACCTTGTCCTCGTCAACCTGTGTCCTACCCACCTTATGTCCTCCTCAACCTGTGTCCTACCCACTTTGTGTCCTCCTCAACCTGTGTCCTACCCACCTTATGTCCTCCTCAACCTGTGTCCTACCCACCTTGTGTCCTCCTCAACCTGTGTCCTACCCACCTTGTGTCCTCCTCAACCTGTGTCCTACCCACCTTGTCCTCGTCAACCTGTGTCCTACCCACCGTGTCCTCCTCAACCTGTGTCCTACCCACCTTGTCCTCGTCAGCCTGTGTCCTACCCACCTTGTGTCCTACCCACCTTGTGTCCACCCCACCTTGTGTCCTACCCACCTTGTGTCCTACCCACCTTGTGTCCTTCACACCCTGTGTCTTCGCTCCTACATGTCCTCCTCTCGTTGATTACAATTTATTATTGCAGGCTATATAGGAGGGCATTAAATGAAGGGGCATCAAGTAAGACTAACCAAATACCAATAATTGTGGGTGTGCCAATGTGACTTGCATTCATCCTTACTGATTACATCTGGCTTACGGCTGTATAATTAGATTAGTAATTATGATGCAGCCAGTGGCTGCCTCAGACTAGTTCTTGTGTCCAGTCTGCTCACCTGCACCCCCCCCTCAAGGAAGGTTCCTTGATGTTGGTGAGGGGCTCTTGATTTAGGGAATTGGATCTGTGCTCCAGTTCCCCGAATTAAGCCTGAATGCCTTCCACATCCCCCCCCCCCCCAGGCGCTGTATGATCCTCCGGGTTTAGCGCTTCCCCTTTGATTATAATAATAATAATAATCACCTGCACCCAACCTGTCAGCTCCGGTCCTCTCAGCTTCAGGTCAGCCAGCACCAATTTTGTCATTTCCCGTCCTGTCAGCACCAGTTATCTTGTCAACTACAACTGAAGTCTCCTGGCAGCTGATAAACGCTGTGTGAATTATTTATATGACATGCATGTTACCTGTAGCCGCTGCGGCAGGGTCACCTCCCCCGCGACGCGGTCCCAGACCAGACCTCTTGGTTGCTGGCCTGATCGAACAGATTGTTGGTGCCAGGCTTAATGTTGGTGAAAGGATTTTTATTTGAGGAATTGGAGGTGCTCTCCCCATCCTTAGATTAAATCCGATTACCTCCAGTTCCCCAGCAGGTGTGCAAGCCTTACAGATTTAGCGCTTTTCTGTGAATAATACAAAAATGCTTTAGTCATCTGCGGATTTTTTTGTTATAAATTTTAATAATTTGTACAAGACTGAAATAAGTGTCAGTGCACTGTCCTGAGCCTGTACTCACCTATTTGTGGTTGCAGAGGTCGATTCATAGCTCCTGGCCCCGCCTTTTCGCTCCAAGAGCCTTATCGTATCTCATCTTTCAGCTATGTATGGATCTTGCCTCCACTATCACTCTCCAGATTGCTACACTTCCTGACAACTCTAAGGCTGAAGAAATGCTTCCTAACATCCCTATGACTCATCTGAGTTGCTACCTTCCAGTTGTGTCCCCCTTTTCCTGTGTCCCATCTCTGATACATTCTGGCCCTGTCCACCTTGACAATACTTATCATTATTTTATACATCGTTATCATGTCTTGTCTACCTCTCATGTCTTTCAGTGTCTTCAGGTTGAATTCCCTTAACTTCTGGTCATAGGACACCTTTTAACTCCAGGACTAGTTTTGTTGCAAACCTTTGCACTTTCTCCAATTTCTTAACGTATTTGACTAGGTGTGGGTTCCATTCTGGTGCTGCATACTCCAATGGGCCTGACGTACAATGTCTTGAATGACTCCTTACTTAGATGTCAAAATGCAATTTTAGAGTTTTCCAAGTGCCCATACCTGGAGTTTACCTGGAGAGAGTTCCGGGGGTCAACGCCCCCGCGGCCCGGTCTGTGACCAGGCCTCCTGGTGGATCAGAGCCTGATCAACCAGGCTGTTGCTGCTGGCTGCACGGAAACCAACGCACGAGCCACAGCCCGGTTGGTCAGGAACCGACTTTAGGTGCTTGTCCAGTGCCAGCTTGAAGGCTGCCAGGGGTCTGTTGGTAATCCCCCTTATGTATGCTGGGAGGCAGTTGAACAGTCTCGGGCCTTTGACACTTATTGTATGGTCTCTTAACGTGCTAGTGACACCCCTGCTTTTCATTGGGGGATGTTGCATATGCTACAGCAGTTATTTGGTTAATGTGTGCCTCAGGAGATGTGCTCGGTATGATGCTCACCCCAACATCCTTTTTGAATGAGTTTTGCAGCTTTTGACTCCCCAAGGCTGTACTCTGTCTGCGGTCTTCTTTGTCCTTTCCAAAGCTTCATGACTTTGCACTTAGTGTCAGCACAGTCTTGAGCCTGCATCGGCACAATCTTGAGCCTGCATCGGCACAATCTTGAGCCTGCGTCGGCACTGTCTTAAGCCTGTGTCAGTACATTGACTGCGAGATGTAACAGCTGTAGTTTGCTCACCCCACGTTGACCACCACCATAACTTAATTAATACGAAATATTAAACTTCTCTCGTATTTTTCTTTGATGTAAACCTCGCTATGTCCATCTCTCACAGTTGATTCATTCGTAGACACTACGATGCCCCCCCGGGTGCCGTAGAGGCATATCAAGGATTGGAAAATGCAATGGGGGACGTAATATTGTGAAAAATAAACGCAGGAGTGTTAAACTTGGAGTGGGCAGCCTGGGGCGGTTCTTCCCCGGTGCAGACGGATTCTACGTTCAGTTGACGATCACTTTCCGTGTGGGTTGGTTGTGCGCCGCTCGCTCCTCAGGTATTATTGAGAGTATTGCTTCAAAAGTTTTCTGATAAGTTATTGTAAGTGCTTGATGTATTGAGTTAGTGCAGGAGGAGGGCAGTGCATTGTGCAGGTGTGACCAGTGTGGAGAGTTTTCTCATAAACAAAAGTTTTTTTTTTATCCCCTAACGAGGACTTCCACTGGATATTTTTGAGACCAGAAGTGCCTAACATAACAGGTAAGTTGATCCTCATTACCGTATGTTGCTACCTTGATGCCCGTGAGGTGGGCTCTTGATCCAGAAGAATCATCCCTGTCCACCCCTATGGTCAGACTTGTCTTCCATTCCCCAGGGAGGGTGTGACCTCCCCCCTGCGGGCTTACCGCTTCCCCCGGAATATAATAATAACGATCACCGTATGTTACCAGTCACCTGTCTCGTCGTATCATCCCGTCACGGATGATAGTTTGCCGGATTTTTCTGTTACGTTGACAGAACCTTACGACAGGTGAGGTTCAAGGTCAGTATGACCCGCCCCAACAGGTTCACTCCAGCTGGTAACTTGTATTGTGACTTTGTGTGTGTTTGTGACCTGGTGTAGGTGTGGGAGGGTGTTAGTATGTAGGTATCCCGGTTGTGTAGGTATCTAGGCTGATAATTCGTGAGTACTCATGTTGCTAGTACGTAGGTATCCTGGTTGTTAGTATGCAGGTATCCAGATTGCTAGTGGGTATGGACCCAGGTTGTTAGCACATAGGTATCCTGATTAGCATGTAGGTACTCAGGCTGTGTAGGTATCTAGGTTGTTAGTGGGTATGGACCCAGGTTGTTAGTGTGTAGGTACTGCACGTTGGTAGTGTTGGTGGTGAAGGGCTCTTGATCCAAGGCCCCAGAAGGAAGGCTGTGTATTTTTAGGTAAACACAATTTGTGTATTGTTGTTTAGCATAGGCTGTGTTTTAATTAACATTACCTGTATTTTGTAGGTTTATAGATGTTTGTGTTAAGTAAGTCGTGTATAACATTTGCAAACCTCACCTTATAGGCCAAAGAGTTATCCTTCCTACCTTAAGTCATTTAAAATCCCAGGACCTAGCTAAGGCATACTGTACAAACTCCTCCTCCCCTCTTCAGGATGCGACCTCATGTACCTGTTTATTGCTAATTGAAAAGGGAAAGGTAGAAAGAAACTTGTCCATACGTCCAGTCCCAGGACCAATTATGTACCTCTGTAATCTTTTGACTACCGCCCACAGGATGGGTATGGGGTGCATAATAAATATATTAAACTAACTCGTACATCCTACACTTCCTAGAATCGACGCGGGTCACAATTGTTGGGAGTCGAAGGCTTATCAGTGATGTACGAGTGTAGGTTACTGTACCATGCATTATCGTTGTTAAAGCGAGGTACAGTATAAAAATGTCTTCTCTTATGGTTACAGTTAAGTACTGCATCACGTGAAAATACAGCTGTGACCTATCTTGAAAGTTCCATTAAGGCCAAACATTCCTGCTGACGCCTGATCACTCTGGGTGTTACTGTCAGCGGCCTGCATGCTTAAGTAGGCATGACAGTTAGTTTAATATCTTTATTATGCACCCCATACCCATCCTGTGGTGGTGTTCAGAATATTACAGGGGCGCACAATGAGTCCAGGAATTGGGCCCCAAAGTTTTGATAGCTGAGCAAGTTACAGAGATAATGTAGGCATGACAGCTGATCCGATACTTACTGCGGAAATTTTTATCCTTTTCCTTTCGAAAACTTGTACTACCTTTCTTCCGGCAATATTTCTTATATCTGCTGGTAGAAAGTTGAAGAGTCTTGGACCATGGATGTTGACACATTGTTCCTATTTGCCTATGACACCCTTGCTTTTATTTTACACTTCAGGTCCCCTATATATACATCTACATGTATATATAGGGGACCTGATCCTTAAGTATTAGCCATTAGAAAACTTTGTTGATATTTGTAATTTTTTTTTTGTATCTTGGATTGAGGAAACTTTCGTGGTTACTTTGGTAACGTCTGTAAGAGTGAAGATTTCAGGACCGCGTTTTACAGCAGTAAGACTCGGATGGAAACAAGACATTTACCCGAAACAAGTGTTGAACCCATTCCCAACATCCTGGAATGGTCTGGATAATATCTAAAACCCTTATCGGTGTAAGTTCAAAAGAAAGGTTGCCTCGTAATTCGACGACGGTGGAGATGGAAATTCAAGTGTGTAGGTACAGATTTGACCATTTTATGTGTGAGTTGCTGTATAGCCCTTGTGGCTTAGCGCTTCTTTTTGATTATAATAATAATAATATGTGTGAGTTATACTACCATTAAATCACATTAAATAAATCTCAGTTTACCTCTTCAGTATTTAACGGTTGATGCACATTACGACCAGAATAGTGCCCATAAGTTTTGTTTGTGTGTGAGCAAATTTGTAAGTAAAGTAAAATAGTTAAAAAAAAAAAAGCATGGAATCGTTGAAATCCGTGTTATAACCGATGAATGACTTTTTTATTTATTTCAAATTTTCAGCACTGGTGTCCCAATTTGTTGTTGTTGTTTTTAATAGTGATATTCATTTATATTCATCGGCTTCACAATATCACAGATGATGCATTCTCTAAGACTAAGTAGATTGATGCTCCATAAATTTAATATAAGTGCAAATTTGAAATTTTACTGAAATTGTTGAAACAAAAAAACTTGAATTGTTGGAATGAAATCATTTACTGGAGAATGCCTTTTCGAATTGTCTTCAAACTTTCAGTAATAAAGTAAAACTTGGCATTAATTCTGATGGTCTTCAGACTCTAACAGCCGGTATGTCTTAACTGAAAGTATTTTAGCATTGATCTTGGGCTGTGTGTGGTTCCTAATTTTCCAAATTTGACTTCCATAAAATCAAATTAAATTTCCTTAAAAAAAAAACTCAATATTTTTTCTCAAAGGATTGTACAGAATTTTAGGTAGAATGTAAATGAGAAAATAAAATAAAATAAAAATTCGCATTTATCATGACATTTTTAAGTTTAACATTGATGGACTTTACTATTTTCGGAACATTCTCAGCAATTTTTGTTTCTTCCAAAATCTTCGTGTACAACTCGAGAACGCATTATTTGATCGACTTCAAGTTTCAGCAATGGTTTACTGTATATAGGGCAAAACTCAATTAACTTTATTGGATTATCAGGTTATTCTAAGCTAAATTTACATGATGTAAATTTATATGCACATGTGTGTTAACACCATTGTAAAATATTTGAACGTTTTGTACCCATAGTTTTAATAAAATTAGCTAAATTACTTAGATATATCTTAAACCTTAAGTGCTGGTAAATCTTATAGAAAAGTATAGATTGCCATTTTTTATGGAAGAAACTAGAAAAATTGAAATACTGGTTTTCATAGGATAATTGCTGAGTGCCTCACCCAATTGTTTCTACTATTCAGCGCTGATAATTTGATAATACAAATTCTGAGCAGCTTTAATGCCTCTACAGTTTGGCTTCAACGCTGATGTTTCTTAGGGAATGTTTTGAACGAGTTTTGGGCTGCAAATGTCATAATTTGCTATTTTTTTTTATTGAAATCGGGATATTAGTCTCTGTGTGATAACTTGCAAACAACTGTAACTCGCTTCAACTCTTCAGTGCTAATATTTAAATGCATCAGAAACTTATTCTGCACACTGCACTATTTTTTGGCATACATTAACGTACAGGGGTTTGTGGTTATGGTTATGAAATTAAGCCAGGTATAGGTAAAGTGCTGATAAAAACAAGGCATACCTTACTCGTATTGATAGAGTGAGGGTACAGATAACTCATGAAGATTCAGCGAGGGTACAGAGAACACATGCATATGCAGTAAAGGTACAGGTAACACATGCAGATACAGGTAATACGTACAAGTACAGTCAGGTTACAGGCACACCACAAATCCCTTTCAAATATATATATATATATATATATATATATATATATATATATATATATATATATATATATATATATATATATATATATATATATATATATATAATTTACGCAGCCGTTGTAGTGGAGGGCAGCCCTTGATTACTCTTGAAAGCGCTTCGAGTTCCCTAGGGCTATGTTATTTCCCGTGCCTTACGTTCTAAGACTTAGCGGAGACCCTCCGGGACGTGCACACACACACACACACACAGACACACACACACACACACACACACACACACACATGTAGTTCCCATTTTCAAAAAAGGAGACAGAAAAGAGGCACTAAACTATAGACCTGTGTCATTGACGTGTATAGTATGCAAAATTATGGAGAAGATTATCAGGAGGAGAGTGGTGGAGCACCTGGAACGGAACAGGAGTATAAATGCCAACCAGCACGGATTCACGGAAGGCAAATCCTGTGTCACAAACCTTCTGGAGTTTTATGATAAAATAACAGAAGTAAGACAAGAGAGAGAGGGGTGGGTTGATTGCATCTTCTTGGACTGCAAGAAGGCCTTTGACACAGTTCCTCACAAGAGATTAGTGCAGAAGCTAGAGCATCAGGCGCATATAACAGGAAGGGCACTGCAATGGATCAGAGAATACCTGACAGGGAGGCAACAACGAGTCATGGTACGTAATGATGTATCACAGTGGGCACCTGTGACGAGCGGGGTCCCACAGGGGTCGGTCCTAGGACCAGTGCTATTTTTGGTATATGTGAACGACATGACGGAAGGGTTAGACTCAGAAGTGTCCCTGTTTGCAGATGATGTGAAGTTAATGAGGAGAATTAAATCTGATGAGGACCAGGCAGGACTTCAAAGAGACCTGGACAGACTGGACACCTGGTCCAGCAAATGGCTTCTCGAATTTAATCCTGCCAAATGCAAAGTCATGAAGATAGGGGAAGGGCACAGAAGACCACAGACAGAGTATAGGCTAGGTGGCCAAAGACTGCAAACCTCACTCAAGGAGAAAGATCTTGGGGTGAGTATAACACCGAGCATGTCTCCGGAAGCACACATCAATCAGATAACTGCTGCAGCATATGGGCGCCTGGCAAACCTGAGAACAGCATTCCGACACCTTAGTAAGGAATCATTCAAGACACTGTACACCGTGTATGTCAGGCCCATACTGGAGTATGCAGCACCTGTTTGGAACCCGCACTTGATAAAGCACGTCAAGAAACTAGAGAAAGTACAAAGGTTTGCAACAAGGTTAGTTCCAGAGCTAAGGGGAATGTCCTATGAAGAAAGATTAAGGGAAATTGGCCTGACGACACTGGAGGACAGGAGGGTCAGGGGAGACATGATAACGACATATAAAATACTGCGTGGAATAGACAAGGTGGACAAGGACAGGATGTTCCAGGGAGGGGACACAGAAACAAGAGGCCACAATTGGAAGTTGAAGACACAAATGAGTCAGAGAGATAGTAGGAAGTATTTCTTCAGTCATAGAGTTGTAAGGCAGTGGAATAGCCTAGAAAATGACGTAGTGGAGGCAGGAACCATACACAGTTTTAAGACGAGGTTTGATAAAGCTCATGGAGCGGGGAGGGATAGGGTCTAGTAGCAGCCGGTGAAGAGGCGGGGCCAGGAGCTAGGACTCGACCCCTGCAACCACAAATAGGTGAGTAAATAGGTGAGTACACACACACACACACACACACACACACACACACACACACACACACACACACACACACACACACACACACACACACACACACACACACACACCCCTAACAACAATATTCAATACATCTATCGAAACAGGGAGATTGCCTGAGGCATGGAAGACAGCAAATGTAGTCCCAATCTTTAAAAAAGGAGACAGACATGAAGCATTAAACTACAGACCAGTGTCACTGACATGTATAGTATGCAAAATCATGGAGAAGATTATCAGGAGAAGAGTGGTGGAACACCTAGAAAGGAACAATCTCATCAACAGCAGCCAACATGGTTTCAGGGACGGGAAATCTTGTGTCACAAACCTACTGGAGTTCTATGACATGGTGACAGCAGTAAGACAAGAGAGAGAGGGGTAGGTGGATTGCATTTTCTTGGACTGCAAGAAGGCGTTTGACACAGTTCCACACAAGAGATTGGTGCAAAAACTGGAGGACCAAGCAGGGATAACAGGGAAGGCACTACAATGGATCAGGGAATACTCGTCAGGAAGACAGCAGCGAGTAATGGTACGTGGCGAGGTGTCAGAGTGGGCACCTGTGACCAGCGGGGTCCCACAGGGGTCAGTCCTAGGACCAGTGCTGTTTCTGGTATTTGTGAACGACATGACGGAAAGAATACACTCCGAGGTGTCCCTGTTTGCAGATGATGTGAAGTTGATGAAGAATTCATTCGATCGAAGACCAGGCAGAACTACAAAGGGACCTGGACAGGCTGCAGACCTGGTCCAGCAATTGGCTCCTGGAGTTCAATCCCACCAAGTACAAAGTCATGAAGATTGGGGAAGGGTAAAGAAGACCGCAGACGGAGTACAGTCTAGGGGGCCAGAGACTACAAACCTCACTCAAGGAAAAAGATCTTGGGGTGAATATAACACCAGGCACATCTCCTGAAGCGCACATCAACCAAATAACTGCTGCAGCATATTGGCGCCTAGCAAACCTCAGAACAGCATTCCGACATCTTAATAAGGAATCATTCAGGACCCTGTACACCGTGTACGTTAGGCCCATATTGGAGTATGCGGCACCAGTTTGGAACCCACACCTAGCCAAGCACGTAAAGAAACTAGAGAAAGTGCAAAGGTTTGCAACAAGACTAGTCCCAGAGCTAAGAGGTATGTCCTACGAGGAAAGGTTAAGGGAAATCAACCTGACGACACTGGAGGACAGGAGAGATAGGGGGGACATGATAACGACATACAAAATACTGAGAGGAATTGACAAGGTGGACAAAGACAGGATGTTCCAGAGATTGGACACAGTAACAAGGGGACACAGTTGGAAGCTGAAGACACAGATGAATCACAGGGATGTTAGGAAGTATTTCTTCAGCCACAGAGTAGTCAGTAAGTGGAATAGTTTGGGAAGCGATGTAGTGGAGGAAGGATCCATACATAGCTTTAAGCAGAGGTATGATAAAGCTCACGGCTCAGGGAGAGTGACCTAGTAGCGATCAGTGAAGAGGCGGGGCCAGGAGCTCGGACTCGACCCCCGCAACCTCAACTAGGTGAGTAGGTGAGGTGAGTACACACCAGCACATACAACGCCAGTTGCGACGCCAGTTGTGACGCAACTTGCGACGCGGCTTATGAGGCGACTTGTGAAAAGGTGTTAAAATATACTTGTCGTTCCGAATAGGTAAAACTTGCGATTTTGGCTTAAATGAGTTCTTGCTAATTGGCCAGTTTTACCTATTCGGCATGACATTATATATATATATATATATATATATATATATATATATATATATAGATATATATATATATATATATATTTATATATATATATATATATATATATATGTAATATAATATATATACTGCATGATAATGGAGAATATAAAGAATGAGTTAGTAAATTACCTGACGGGCTCTTGATTCAGGGGAATTAGAACTACCCTTCTTTTCCTCGGATAAAACCCTATTGCCTCCGATTCCCCAGGCGCTGTATGACCCGAACTGGTTTAGCGTTTCCTAATGAAATTGATAGGGTTGGATGGTAGGCGACTGATGAGGCTAAGGAGGGCAAACCAGGGCTGTGAGGTACACGACTTGCACAGTAGATTTGTCAGACCCAACACGGCTAGGTGTCAGCCGTTAATGTTGCCTAGACTATGATGTGAATATAATCGCCCCGCAGTATATGCTGTCTAAATTATATGTGAAGATAATCGTTTTGTAATGCAACCTAATCTATATAATTTGAATATAATCATCCTATAATGCTGCCTGAGCAAAATTAATATAATCGACCTATAAGGCTGCCCGCGCAAAATTATTATAATCATTCTATAATGATCCCTGAACAAATTAATGTAATTGTTCTATAAGGCTGCCTGCGCAAAATTATTATAATCATCCTATAATGCTGCCTGAAAAAAATTAATATCCTCCTGTAATGCCGTTTAAATATATGTAATTTAAAGATAATTGCTCTATAATGCTTGCTAAGCAATATAATTTGAATATTATCGTTCTACGGTTCTGCTTAAACATTCTAATTTGAATATATTCGCTTTATAATGCCTAAATAATATAATTTAAAGATATATATATTCTTCCTATAATGGTGCCTGAGCAGTAAATCTACTCATACTTGAAGCCTCGCCCTACCAGTTTAGTTTTGTTGTGTTGACGAATAACGATCCTACAGCAGCAACAGCTCGATTGACCAAGTGAACACCCGGAAAAATCTTGGCCCACGGCCGACCTGCGGGAGTAGGATGACTCTCGATACCGGTTACATGTATATACAGTGTATATACACCAATGGTATTATCCACTGTTACATCAGTGTATATATGCACTGATGTAACAATCATGGGAATGCCCGCAAGCAGCACTGATCTTTGAGTCATTTCATGACGTTGTCACACCAGTTCATCTGCCAGGAAACGTTAGGTAACTAGTCTAGCGTTTACAGAGTACTGTATTTCCTTATCTGTCGTACGGAGATTACTGCATTTTCTTATCTATCGTGTGTAGAACACTGTATTTTCTTATATACCATACGCAGAGTACTGCATTTTGTTATCTGTCGTGTGCGGACACCTGCAATCTCATATCCATTACCTTATTGTTTTCATGTAATTTTAAAATCAGAGGACTGTGTACTCTTGTGTTGTGACTGTGCTGGGGCTCTGTTATGGCTATGCTAATGCTGTGATATGGCTGTGCTGTGTATACAGTATTTGCTCAGCTGTAATCCTGTCTGAGCTACGGATTCGTAGCGTAGTCGTGAACGCCACAGCCGGTAATCCGGATTCCCCGAGAACGTATACACCACACTCCTGGAGCATCATCCCTGCGTACGGAACCACCGTCCGTCTTCCACGTTGTTGCAATACCTCATTTTTTTTTTATTTTCCCATCTCCAGAGAGATAAATGTTAGTTTTTACATTACTATGCTTTAATGATAACCTTAAATAAAAATACTAATTACAATCAAACAAAACTCGGACAGAAGGGTAAGATACGAGAGACAGTATCGTCTTTTATCGTCTACAAACTACGTTTTTTCCATCTTTAGAAGACAGGTTAGAAGCAAGCACCCCACAAGGAATGTGCTTTGATCCGGGCGAGAGGCTCTTGATACGAGGTATCGCCCGTATCCTCCCTCCTTTTGGATCAAACCTGCTGGCTTCCTATTCCCCAGGCGCTGCATGACCCCCAGTGGGTTTAGCATTTACGAAAAAGTCACCTGTAAATGACAGAATGTGTCATCGTTTCAGGGGAATTAATAGGAAAAAAAGTTTATCGACTTGTGCGAAACGATGTGTTGTCACACAGCTGGTGGTGGTGTACCAGGAGGCAGGACGTAGTTTTTTAGACGCTCGCAACAGCCATCCTCACACGTGTGTGATGTATTAGTTCTTCTATACACGAAGGGGAAGATTACATGTAATTATCCTCGAGTTTTTTCTGTCCCCCCTTCCCAGCGTTTCCTGTCCACTCCCTCCGGGTCATTTGGTCATATAATATTGGTGGATAATCAGGAAACATTTAACATCTGTAGTTATTCAGGCAGGAATTGTAAAAGTTCAGCTCCCCGCTGAGGATAATTTACTGAATCACAATAATGGTTCCCTTGGAGGTTTCTGGGGAGAATTTATGACCCTGTGGGACGTACGGACGGACACACATGGACACACACGGACACACGGACACAGACACACGAGATCACACGTGGGCATACTCGGACACACACGGACACACACACACACACACACACACACACACACACACACACACACACACACACACACACACACACACACACACACACACACACACACACACACACACAACTGGTTCTGCCCACCTGTTGTGTGCCTCTGACCTCTTAGTGGATGCAGAAGAGGCGGCCTGGTCCAATAGTATCCCGGTAGAGGGACAGCCTGTTCCACCAGGATCTCTGCCCCACCAGGGGTCTCTGGTCCACCAGAATCTCTGCCCCACCAGGATCTCTGGCCCACCCAAGTCCCTATACAGGAGAAAACCTGTTGCAGCTGTGTTCCAGTACAGGACACTGGTCCACACCGCTGGGACAACTAGGTACATGTATCATTCATAAGGTCCAGTTTGTCTTTCCACGAATGTGTAAAGTCAAGATCATGCAGTGTGTGTTTGCCCCCCGGTGTGTACTGACCCCCTGACCTTGTGTTCAGCTTCAGGGTTGTTAGGAAGTGTAATAATAATGATCTAGACCAAGAGGTAGTGGATGCAGGTTCCCTACATTGTTTTAAGAATAGGTATGACAGGGTCCAGGAAGATAAGAGAGCAAGAGGCAAAGCAAGGAGCTGAGACTAGACCCCCGAAACCACAAATAGGCAAGTATACACACACACACACACACACAGGTAAGGCTTGACCTTTGCAGCCGCATATAAGTGAATACATACACAGGTGTGCCAGTGGTGATGGTGAGCAACAGGTGTGCCAGTGGTGATGATAAGCAACAGGTGTGCCAGTGGTGGTGAACAACAGGTGTGCCAGTGTTGGTGAGTAACAGATGTGCCAGTGCTGGTGAGGAGCAACAGGTGTGCCAGTGGTGGTGGTGAGCAACAGGTGTGCCAGTGCTGGTGGTGAGCAACAAGTGTGTCATTGATGATGGTGAGCAACAGGTGTGCCAGTGGTGGTGGTGAGTAACAGGTGTGCCAGTGGTGGTGGTGAGCAGCATGTGTGCAGTGGTGGTGGTGAGCAATACGTGTGCCAGTGGTGGTGGTGAACAACAGGTGTGTCAGTGGTGGTGGTGAGCAGCATGTGTGCAGTGGTGGTGGTGAGCAATACGTGTGCCAGTGGTGGTGGTGAACAACAGGTGTGCCAGTGGTGGTGGTGAGCAGCATGTGTGCAGTGGTGGTGGTGAGCAATACGTGTGCCAGTGGTGGTGGTGAACAACAGGTGTGTCAGTGGTGGTGGTGAGCAATACGTGTGCCAGTGGTGGTGGTGAACAACAGGTGTGTCAGTGGTGGTGGTGAGCAACAGGTGTGTCAATGGTGGAGGTGAACAACAGGTGTGTCAGTGGTGGTGGTGAGCAACAAGTGTGTCATTGATGATGGTGAGCAACAGGTGTGCCAGTGGTGGTGGTAACAGGTGTGCCAGTGGTGGTGGTAACAGGTGTGCCAGTGGTGGTGGTGAGCAACAGGTGTGCCAGTGGTGGTGGTGAGCAACAGGTGTGCCAGTGCTGGTGGTGAGCAACAGGTGTGCCAGTGCTGGTGGTGAGCAACAGGTGTGCCAGTGCTGGTGGTGGTGAGTAATAGGTGTGCCAGTGCTGGTGGTGAGCAACAGGTGTGCCAGTGCTGGTGGTGAGCAACAGGTGTCCCAGTGGTGGTGGTGAGAAATAGATGTGCCAGTGATGGTGGTAAGCAACACGTGTGTCAGTGCTGGTGGTGAGCAACAGGTGTGCCAGTGGTGGTGGTGAGCAACAGGTGTGCCAGTGTTGGTGGTGAGCATCAGGTGTGCCAGTGGTGGTGGTGAGCAACATGTGTACCAGTGGTGGTGGTGAGCGACAGGTGTGTCAGTGGTGGTAGTGAGGTAAATTAGCCACCTGAGAGGCCCCTAGGTGTGTGCGTGTGTACCAGTCTTGGAACACACAAGAGTGCAGTATTCACCTCGTCCGGACGTTCATTTCCTCTCACTTCCTCGTGAGTTTCACCAAATAATCAACAGTTTCTCCACGGAGGATCGATCCACTTAGCTAGTTTCGTCGACTATTTTCTTTAAGCAGACGTTGCGCTGTTTAAAATTCTCGCTTCCACTCTGAGCAGAACGTTTAGATATGAACATTTTCGCACTTTCCTTTTTCTCCATGGCGACACGTGTCGCTGCCGTTCACTGGTAATTTGCTGATCTGTAATCAAATATGCAAATACTGAGTGATGTGTCACCCCAGTGTTTAACATATAAAATGTGCTTCTGCTGCCTCTTTCTTCCTATTCCTCTGAGGGTGTGTTTAAATACATGAAAGCGCTCAGGTTTTATTTCCTATTTTAACTGTGGTATTTTTGCATATTTACAATCACGCATTGTATTGTGATTTCTTCCCCAGTGTACTTTTTATGTACCAGTAACATCTGTGTACCTTTGTTGAATGGGGTTCAATCACGGATTGGGTAATAAACACTCACGAATATATGGGGACGCCAGGCCTGACCTGTCTCCTCTCTTACGACTCAACTTAAACTGCCCTGACGAGTGCCTGGAGAGTGAGTGGCATAGAAATCATACTAGGTCAGCAGTAACGGTCAGTGATATAACAGTCAGTGATTTATGCAGGAGGCAGTGAATCAGTAACGGTTGGTATGAGTCATTATTACTGACACTTCTGGTAACTGATACTACTAGTAATTGATACTACTGAGACCTTCAGTATAACCAAAGCCTCAGTATAACTTACTTAGCTACTTAAACTTTAAATGCTTGTCAGTCCTAGAGAAAAGTTGGGAATTAGTTTGGCTTGTGTTTGTCTTAATTTGCCTTTATTATGGAAAAATTGAAATATAGGCAGGTCCCTCTTTACAGAGCTTCGCTTTACAGCATTTTGCTGATACAGTGGTTTTCAGTTATACCCATTCTTCATTTATTCAAACTTCCTACAATATACTTACCACTCACTATAAGCTAAGGATTAAAATATTTTAAGGTAAGTAATGTGTGTACTGTATATGCATTTTTTAGGCCTAACTGTTGCTCAATATATTATAAACATGTTATGGGGCTTTTATATGCATTTGAAAGTGAAAAAAGGTTATGATTCAATTTACAACAGTAGCCCTGGAGCCTAACCTGCTGTATAAGCAGGGCCGCTCCTGTACTTCTTTTTATGTGACAATTTCTGAGTGCCTCGTCCGAGTAGCATCAACGCTGGTAACAAAATAATGCAACTTCTGAGCAACTTCAAACTTAATATGATTTATTTTAGGATATTAGTCTCTCTTGGATTAGAAAATGGCTTTTCAGATTGGGTTTAAGCTTTCAAAGCTTTTTTTTGTGGATGGTTTGAATTTATCTTAAGCTGTGTATATCCTAACTTCTCATTTTTACTGAAGAAGAGTAGTTTACGTGTGATAACTTGTGAATGCCTCTTCTGAATTTGCTTAAAATCTTCAACGCTAATATTCAAATTCATTACAAACTTATGGCGCACTCTGGACAATTTCTATCATGTGCACTGAGGTACAGGAGACGGGTTATGCAATATGGGGGTACCTGTGTGGGATTGCGAGGCAAACGAAATGCCTCTAGTTGACTGTATTACAGTGGTAGAGTCTCGACTCTCCGTTTGGTAATCGCGACCCAGTGTTTGATGAGCCCGGCTGTTGGTGTACAAAAATATCAAGCGATGGATCAGCACACCTGGGAGGCTACATGACAACGTTTGGGAAAGTGTACGAGGTTAGGAATACTGATGGCAAGCAACCACAAGAGCAAATTGGTAGTATTTTCGAGGAGAAAGAGAGTGTGTGTTAGTTAGTTACCATTCTGTCCTAGGCACATGTCGATTAGACACTTGGCCTTTGTGTGTGTGTGTGTGTGTGTGTGTGTGTGTGTGTGTGTGTGTGTGTGTGTGTGTGTGTGTGAGGTATTGTTTGATGTTCAGAAGTTGCGAAATATTCAGAATTTCAAAATATTTTTGCTTGGATAGGAGTGGTTCGGACCTTTTAAAATATTTTTGGAAGAGCGAGCAAGGAGCGAGGGTGTGGGAATTTATGCAGGGATAACGAGAGGGTTGTATAGGAGGTTGGTGACTTTCTCGACGGTATCATACATTAATGGTATACAATAACGACACGTTTATTATTCATTGTCTATTATCATTCATTGTCTTGAAAGTGTTGAGGATACATGAAACGTTGGCCCAGTGAAAGCTTCTGTAAGGTGTGTTTTAGGTGAAGGTACGTGAGCGCACAGCTAGGTGGCTGAGGTGTGTACTGGTGTGACTAACTGTACTGGTGTGACTGACTGTATTTGTGTGACTGGACTGATATGACTGCCTGTACCGGTGTGACTGACTGTACAGGTGTGACTGTACTGGAAGGTGTCGATGGATCATACGTGAGTGTAGACTGTCAGGTGCGATCAGTAGACTGAACTGTATTGGGGCAGTGACTGCGATTGAGTGTTGCTAGGTTAGTAATGCTCAGACTAGGGATTACTGGGGTGGGGGTTGGAGGGATAGGCAGTTGTGTGCTATTATGGAGGGAAAGGAATATACTCCTGTGGAGGGGGAAGTAGTGGGTGCGCTACCATGGAGGGGAATGTGTGCTCAGTAATCAGATGGAGGAGGCTCTCTGCTGACGACTGTCTACTTTTAGGAGGAAGAGGACGAGGTGTCTGAGTGATGGTTCATCTCCCAAGTGGTTACTTGTGGTTAAGATAAGATAATCAAAGATTTTGTTCGAATTTTTAACCCGGAGGGTTAACCACCCAGGATAACTCAGGAAAGTCAGTGCTTCATCGAGGACTGTCCTTCAGTTTTGTCCCCCAGGATGTGACCCACACCAGTCGACTAACACCCAGGTACCTACTTACTTGCTAGGTGAACGGGGACAGTAGATGTTAGGAAATACGCCTAATGTTTCCACCCGGCCGGGATTGAACCACCGACACTCAATGTATGATGCGAGAGTGTTGCCGACCAAGCCACGTGACAGTCGCTTTGCCGAACTCCCCGCCATGGCGGTATTGCCTCGTTATTTGTATTTCCATTCTCTGGCTTTTTTTGTTTTTACCTCTTATTTTTCGTCTTATCTTTCTCCTTTTTACTCCTCGTCCTCTTCATTTCCACTGCAACGTTGGCCAGAATTCTAGACACACTCACCCGGGCCCAACCCCCCCCCCCCCATACACAAAAAAAAGTGTCACAGAAAAGACAGGTAAATTTTCGTGATGGGCAGACATTCAGATTATAGTTTCAGTAAATGTTGCAGACGTTGAGAGTTTACGTTGTTCTCGGTGTTCAGTTTGGAGGTTAGTGTTGTAAATGTGAGTGTTCATCTCGGTGTTCAGTTTGGAGGTTAGTGTTGTACATGTCAGTGTTCATCTCTGTGTTCTGTTTGTAGGGGTAGTGTTGTACATGTCAGTGTTCATCTCGGTGTTCAGTTTGGAGGGTAGTGTTGTACATGTCAGTGTTCATCTCAGTGTTCAGTTTGGAGGGTAGTGTTGTACATGTCAGTGTTCATCTCGGTGTTCAGTTTGGAGGGTAGTGTTGTACATGTCAGTGGTCATCTCGGTGTTCAGTTTGGAGGGTAGTGTTGTACATGTCAGTGTTCATCTCGGTGTTCAGTTTGGAGGTATGGCATGCCAGTTTTCATCTCGGTGTTAGTTTGGAGGTAGTGTTGTACATGCCAGTGGTCATCTCGGTGTTCAGTTTGGATATTTTTTGTGTGTCTTACGTTGCTGGCAAAACAAGATGCAGAAGCCAATGGTACAATTTGATGTGTTGGATGTCTCTGGTACAATTTGATGTGTGTTTCCCCTTCAGTTTAATGTTAGATGTCCTGGTTAAAATTGATATGTAGGTGTGTCTGGTGCAGTTGGAGTGTGGATGTCTCTACAATTGGAGTGTTGGATATTTTTGGGTACATTTGGGATGTTTCTGTACATTGGATGTGTAGGCGTCTGGTACAGTTGGTTTGTGGGGTTCTGATACAGTTTAAGGTAGGATAGGATAAGCCAGTGGTATGATTCGTGTAGAATAAACCAGTGGTATAACTAAAGGTATGGAACAAGCATTATAGCTTTGTGGGGCCGGAGTTCTTATGTGGCAGGGGGAGAAGCTACCACTGGGAAAAGTCTTTCCAGATTGTCGATCCATTGGTAACCAGTAATTATTTCCGTGGGGTTTCGGTGACAGCAGCAGCAGCAGGGGCAACAACAGCAGGGTCCTCTCTAGACTATGGGAAAGACTGGTGAAACTGTTACAAATCTGTGGAATTTAATGATTCTCTTTCATTCTCCCTCTCTCTTTTCTCTCTCTCTCTCTCTCTCTCTCTCTCTCTCTCTCTCCTATTTACTTCCTCCTTCTTCCCTGTGAGCCAGAAACCTGAATCAACCCAACACATATAGGTCAGCACACACTTTGTTGTTCTTATTTAATTAGCAACTCTCATATATCTCCATTTAGGTCAGTTAGTGGGTTCTAATTTACGCCTGGTTTTTTAAATTAATTCTAGCCGTAGTGTCTTTGTCACTCTTAGTGTGTGTCTATATCCACCCTGTGGACGGTAGAGGATGGTTTATTGTGCACCTTTTTCATCCTTAAGACAGTAGTGAGGAAAAGCATATGGACATTGTTGTATTTTGGCACTGAAAGCCTTAAAAACTGGTTCATATCGAGCACCCCTAGTGAGGAGGTGGCTTCAATGCTGGACAGCATTTGCAAAGCTATCCACAGTTGTAATTATAATAGGTAAACCAAGTCATGAATAAATAAAAGCAATCTATAATTAGGGTTGCTTGAGAGCCTCGTGCGTGTGTGTTTTTTGGTTTGTGTGTGTGTGTGTGTGTGTGTGTGTGTGTGTGTGTGTGTGTGTGTGTGTTGTTTGAGGGAAAGAGTTTACATAATTGTTTGCTAAGTTGCACAATGGTGTAGTTACCCATCCTCCCTCTCCCCTGCCACGTCTGCTGCTCCCACCATACCAACTCTCGGGTGAACTGAAGGTTACACAGGCATCCCTCAGTCCCGCTGGGACGTTATTGTCTAGTGGTTTACTTTGGTGGTGATGGTGCCAATGTAGTGGTTTCGTTTCGCAGGGTGCTATGGTCTTAATGATGGGTGTGGTGCTCAGTCTAGTTGTTGCCTTGTAGTGGTGCTTTTGTGTAATGGTGTCCTGGCATGGTGCATGTGTAGTGGTGTCCTGTGGTGGTGGTTGTTTTGTGTAGTGGTTTTCTCTGGTTGTGGTAGTGGTTTTCTGTGGTGGTGATTATTGTGCAGTAGTTTCTGTGGTGATGGTGCATTTGAGTGGTTTCTGTGGTGGTGTTGGTTTTTGGTGGTTTCGTGATGGTGCTGTTGTATAGTGGTTTAGTGTGGTGTGAGCTGCGTTGTCTGGGATGAGATAAGACCATTAATTTTTATAATTTAAGACCTTAGAGAAAAAAAAAAAAAAAATGGCTTTGAGACTGAAGGCAGACACTTCAGTCTCCCTGGGTTCCCGTTTTCTGTTACGTCATGACTTTGCATTTATGTAGTAAGTTTTTTTAGGTACAGGTATACATACGTAAAATTTCATACATAGTTTAACGATGTGTAAACTACCTAGAATAAACCCCCACCCAAAAAAAAATCAGACAAATTTGATTAAACAGCGGATAGTTTTTTGCCTACCTTAAAAATGCTATTATCAAGGTTGGTTACAGACTGCCTCAAAACATTATTAAAACCCCCTTTAAAAAACTGTTACCAAGCCTGTTAACCACCTCAAAGGTTCGTACCAAGCCTTGTTAAAAACCCATCCGGTTCGTTACCAAAGCCTTGAAACCCACCTCAAGGTTCGATGCCAAGTCTTGTTAAACCCACCTCGGTTCTTCAAAGCCTTCTAAACCCATCTCAAAGGTTCTTACATCTTGTAAACCTACCTCAAAGGTTCGTTCCCAGCCTTGTTAAACCCACATCAAAGGTTCGTTACAAGCCTGCTAAACCCACTTAAAAGCCTTCGTTCCCAAAGCTTTTTAAACCCACCTCAAAGGTTCGTTACCAAACCTTGTTTAACCCACCTCAAGGTTCTTTACAATCAAAAACCCCATTTAAAAGTTCGTTACCAAGCCTTGTTAAACCCACTCAAAAGCTTCGTCAAGCCTTGTTAAACCACCTCAAAGCTTCTGCAAAGCCTTGTTAAACCCACCTCAAAGGTTCGTTACCAAACCTGTTAACCCATCAAAGGTTCGTTCTCAAGCCTTGCTAAATACTTCAGAAAGGTAGAATCACTGTAATGTAATCAGTAGCATTTGTTTCAGAATAATTAACAATACATAATTACCTTTTCCACCTTCAGTGAAATGCAGTTAAATTTGTTGAGAAGAGATTCTAACAGTGTTATCTGGTTGTCTAGTAGCAGTGTGTGAGACACTGGGGGAAAGTGTCTTTAGTAGCTGAGTAACATTATAACCCTCAAGACACTTGTGGCTGGGAAGGTTTTTGATCCTGTGTTTTTTTTTAAAAACTTTGGGGAGGGGTTACACTGTGAGGGGTTTATAATGGAGGAGTTTTACACTGGTTTTTTTTTATGCTGTGGGTGTTTTTCAATGTGGGTTTTTTACACTTTTTTTTTATAATGTGGGTTTACACTGTGGGCGTTTTACACTGTAGGTTTATACTGAGGTTTTACACTGTGAGGTTTTACAGTGGGGGTTTTTACACTGTGGAGGTTTGTGTGGGTTTACTGGTTTTACATTGACCCTTTACATTTGGGTTTTGCCCCACCCTTTGCACTGGGGTTTACACTGTTGGTTTTACACTTGGGTGGTTTTACACCGGTTTTTTAAATGGGATTTGCAGTAGGTTTATACTCTTGCTTTTTACACTGTAGATTTATACCAATGGGTTTTTTAAATATGGGTTTTAAATGACTTTTTTGTTGAGTTGAGAATACTTTCATGAATAAAGTGCATTACTCCCTACTGGAAAAAGTTCCTAACTGACCCACAATACCGTGGCTGGAACAGTTCCTAATGACCACAATACCGGGCTGGAACAGTTCCTAATGACCACAATACCGTGGCTGGAACAGTTCCTACTGACCCACAACCGTGGCTGGGAAAAGTTCTTAATGACCCACAATACCGTGCTGGAACAGTTCCTAACTGACCCACAATACCGTGGCTCGACAGTTCCTAACTGACCCACAATACCGTGTCTGGAACAGTTCCTAACTGACCCAAATACCGTGGTTGAACAGTTCAACTGACCCACAATACCGTGGCTGGAACAGTTCTAACTGACCCCCAATACCGTGCTGGAACATTCTAACTTTACCCACATCGTGGCTGGGAAAGTTCCCACGACCCACAATACCTGGCTGGAATGGTTCTAACTGACCCTTCGTGGCTGAACAGTTCTACTGACCCTAAAACCGTGGCTGGAACAGTTCCTAACTGACCCTCCCTGGCTGGAACAGTTCCACTGACCCCAATACGTGGTGGGAAAAGTTCCTAACTGACCCACAATCCGTGGTTTGGAACAGTTCCATAACAATACCGTGGCCCGGAAGTCTCTTGGGCCACATACTGGCTGGAACGTTCCATGACCCAATACGTGTCTGGGAAAAGGTCCTAACTGACCCACAATCCGTGTCTGGAACAGTTTTTAACTGACCCCCAATACTGTGTCTGGAACAGTTCCCAACTGACCCACAATTCCGTGGCTGGAACAGTTCCTAACTGACCCACAATCCGTGGCTGGAACAGTTCCTAACTGACCCACAATAAGTGTCTGGAACAGTTCCAACTGACCCACAATACCGTGGCTGGGGAAAAGTTTTTTAACTGACCCACAAACCGTGGCTGGAACAGTTCCTAACTGACCACATACCGTGTCTGGGAAAAGGTTCCTAACTGACCCCCCAATACCGTGGCTGGAACAGTTTCAACTGACCCATAATGTGGTGAACGTTCCTAACGACCCCTACCGGTTTGGAAAGTTCCAACCCACGTACCCTGGCTGGAAAAGTTCAACGACCCCCAATACCGTGTCTGGGAAAAGTTCTAACGACCCAAAAACCGTGTCTGGAACAGTTTCTAACTGACCCCTCCGTGTGAACATTCCAACTGACCCAAATCCGTGTTGGGAAAATTCCAACGACCCCAAAACCGTGGGGAAACGTTTTAACTGACCAAACCGTTGCTGGAACAGTTTTTTTTCAACCCCAATACCGTTGGGGAAAGTTCTAACGCCCCCCAAAACCGTGTCTGGCGATCCTGACCAAAACCGTGGCGAAAGCCCCCAAATGACCCAAAAACCCTGGCTGGAAAGTTCCTATCCCCTCCCGGGGGAAAGACCGGGGGTTATTCCGGGGATCAACGCCCCCGCGGCCGGGCCGACAGGCCTCCCCGATGGATCAGGCCCAAAACAACCCGGGCTCTGGCCGCCCCGTCCGGGAAATTTTTCCCGCCCCATCCCAGCTTTATTCTGTCCAGCCTCTCGAAGGCAGCCAGGGTTTATTCAATTCCCCTTTTGGATGGGATGTTAACAGTTTGGGCCCCGGACACTTATGGTGTCTTCTCTTAGTGTACCAATGGGCCCCTTTTTTTTTCGGCATTTTGCATCGCCTGCCCAGTCTTTTTCTTTTGTAGGATGATTTTAAGAGATTTGGGACCATTCCCAAAATTTTCCCCGCCCAAAAATCCTTTTGGGAAAAGTTCTAACTGATCCCTCCGTGGTGGGAAAAGTTTCAATGCCCCCAATACCGGCGAACGTTCCCAACGACCCACAATCCGTGTCTGGAACGTTCTTGGCCCAAATACCGTGTCTGGGAAAGTTCCGACCCCCAAAACCCTGTCTGGGAAAAGTTCCAAACCCAAAAAAACCTGTGGAACAGTTCCTCGACCCATTAAAATTTTGGGAAAAGTTCCTGAAAAATCCGTGGCGAAAAGTTTTAACTGACCCCCAATACCGGTTAACATTTCAAACCCCCAAAAACCGTGGTGGAACGGGGCTGCGCCCCCAAACCGTGGGTGGAACCCTTTAATTGACCTAAAACCCCTTTGGAAGGTTCCTTGACCCCCCTTTGGCCTTCTGGAACGTTCCTAAGACCCCAAAACCCTGGTGGAAAGTTCCAACGACCCCACAACACCGTGGCTGGAACGGGTTCTAACCCAAATCCGTGGCTCCAGCATTTCCCCAACCCCTAAAACCGTGGATCCCCAATTCACAACAATCCCCTACCTGGCTCGCAGTTACAACCCACAATACTTTGGGTCCAGCAGTTCAAAGGGCCCAATGCCCTGGTGGCTTTCTCCCCCAATACCGTCCAAAATTACAAACCCCCCCAAATAAAAACTTCAAAACATTCCCCTCCACAATTCCCCCCACAATTCCTCAAAACGAACAATCCATTTAAAACCGGCCTCCAAATTACAACCCCCAATACCGTGGCTCCGCAACCAACCCCAAAAACCGTGGTCCAGCGCACAACCCAAAACCGTGATCAGCAGTTCACAACCCACTACCGTGGCTCCAGAATTCAAACCCCCCAAACCGTGGCTCCCGCAATTCCAACCCTTTCCCGGTCCAGCGTTCACAACCCCAATACCGTCAATAACAGGGCGGTCCAACGTCGGTTTCCCCAAG
>NC_091329.1:1654703-1664703 GCF_038502225.1 Cherax quadricarinatus
GTGTGTGTGTGTGTGTGTGTGTGGTTTTGCACGGTCAAGGGAAGTGCATGGCCCATCAAGTCTCGTGTGTTGTGACCATCAAGTCTCGTGTGTTGTGACCATCAAGTCTCGTGTGTTGTGACCATCAAGTCTCGTGTGTTGTGACCATCAAGTCTCGTGTGTTGTGACCATCAAGTCTCGTGTGTTGTGACCATCAAGTCTCGTGTGTTGTGACCATCAAGTCTCGTGTGTTGTGACCATCAAGTCTCGTGTGTTGTGACCATCAAGTCTCGTGTGTTGTGACCATCAAGTCTCGTGTGTTGTGACCATCAAGTCTCGTGTGTTGTGACCATCAAGTCTCGTGTGTTGTGACCATCAAGTCTCGTGTGTTGTGACCATCAAGTCTCGTGTGTTGTGACCATCAAGTCTCGTGTGTTGTGACCATCAAGTCTCGTGTGTTGTGACCATCAAGTCTCGTGTGTTGTGACCATCAAGTCTCGTGTGTTGTGACCATCAAGTCTCGTGTGTTGTGACCATCAAGTCTCGTGTGTGGTAACCATCAAGTCTCGTGTGTGGTAACCATCAAGTCTCGTGTGTGGTAACCATCAAGTCTCGTGTGTCGTAACCATCAAGTCTCGTGTGTGGTGACCATCACGACGCTGGGTCTGTACCTCAGTCAGTTTACTGTGTTTTCATATCATCATCCATTCGTTTGCTATTCTCTTCTTGCATGAGACGAACCAATATCTCATATTAGTTAGACCAAATTCACTTGTTTTCATTTTTTCCGTCCTTTTTCTAAATTTTTAAAGCATTTTCAAGCCTATAATTTTAAAGACTAATGTTCTTCTTGCATAGCATTATAGCGTGTTATAGGGGGTTATTTCATGTATACATATCGTCTTCTCCCTTCTCCCTTTGGGGTGAAATTAACTCCCCTACACCCCACTTACGTCGAATTATATCTTAACTCCCGTCTTCTCTATAATTTCCTGTCTATTAATTTACCAAATTCTCTTCATAATTCTTGATATAATGATCGCCTTTTCGTCCTTTCCTCCTGGCTAGACGGTTTTAATATTGGGTTTCAGGTGCGTAACTATGACCTGTTTTGCTAGATGCTAGTTCACCTACGTCTTGTCAGGTGATGGCGCAAGTTGTAGGTGACAAGATGTGTCAGCCTTATTATTATTATTAGCAGCAATAATGACAGCAGCAGCAGCAGTAGTAACAGCAACAGAGGACCATTAACAGCAGCAATACCAGCAGCAGCATTAACAGCAGCAGGAGCATTAACAGCAACAGTACCAGCAGCAGCAGCTTTAACAGCAGCAGCATTAACAGTAGCAGCATTAACAGCAGCAGCAGGATCATGAACAGCAGCAGTAACAGCGACAGCACCAGCAGCACCATCACAACCATCACAAACACCGTACAATGGTACTAGTCATCACCACACACTAAAGTGTACCAGTGGAATGTGACAGTTCTGACTTTCATTTGCAGTTCCAATGCGTCACACACACACACACATACACACACACACACACACACACACACACACACACACACACACACAAACACACACATCACCACACGCATACACAGTTCCCTGCATCACGAAACACAATTCCCTGCATCATGGCCACACAATTTCATGCCGCTGTGCCGTAAACAGAAAAAAAACAACAATAATCAGCACTTTTGTTGATGGCAGCAGTACTCATAGATCATTCTCCCAGCAATTCCCACATTGTCAGGAATTACTCCGCCCAGAGCCGAAAACAACTAGAATTTGGCAAGTGATGTATATAAGACAGTTCCATGATGCAAGGTAGTTACGTGATGTATACAGAATAGGTAATGAGTATAGTATAGTCACAGGATGTATATAAGATAGCCACTGTTATTTCATGAATTTCTGGGAGAAACATAGCTTTAAAACTGTCTTCGATATACTGAGAGTTAAATGATTTTCGGCAGTGTATATTTCTCATGCAATGTGACCTGACGACCCGCTCGCCGGTTTGTTGATTCAGATCCTCAAATAATCGACTTTCTTGACTAATTCAGGACACGAATGTGAGACCCGAGAGAAGGTCGATACTTAACGTGCATAATTTAACGTTCCAATCGAGTATTGTAAGTAATAACATTCCAGACACTGGATATTAGAGTAAAAGGAAATCCTTTTACCCTGAATCCATTAACGAGGATTTTTTCTCGGGATAATTGATTGCCGTCTTCAACCCCTGATTCATAAATCAAATTTATTCACGGTAAGAGCGAAATGTGTTGGACATTTCGCACATGGCAACTCTACCAGATTCCTGCTTGATACCCCTCTCCTCACCTTCCGGCTGTCTAACAACACGAGTATCATGAGTGGGGCTGTTGCTGTCTTTCTTGACTGTCTGACGCCATGAGTGAGGCTGTTGCCATCTTACTAACAGTAATAACCTAATGGAACACCTCGCTCTTACATCTCGACTCTTACTTTGAAAATGATGGAACTCCTCATGATTTTTCAATAATGTTTTTAACTAAAACTTACGGGATTTTTAGTGAAAAAAAAATGAAAATCGCATGAGCGTTCAATTATGAAACTAATTATTGGTTATCATAGCTAAGTATTTTGTAATTAACCTTTTAATATACTGCTATTATCTCCTGTGAGACCCCTACGGTTTTAGCGTTTCCTCGTAGCTGCAATAAAAGTTTCCACTTGTATGTGGCATTAAGCTTTAACGCCGTGAATTCTGGTTTTAATAATTCTACCTTTAATAATTCTAAAATTAATAATTTTGATCTGGTACAGAGTAGCGCGGATCTATTTGCATAAATAAAGCGAGTCTTTAACAGCTCCTCAGTCGTTCAGTCTGTAAATACGATTCCAAAAAACGTACATCCAAAGTTACATAGTATGTTCCAAGGCCTTCTTAATACATATCTGGTGATAATTAACTTTTAATAAACGCTATGGCTGATTGTCGGAAATATGAAGCTAGTGACAATTTTGCAGGTCGAGCTTTTGTTGTGTAAAGTTTTTTCTAAGTCATGACTTTATAAAGCTCTATAGTAAAGGTTGCTCTAAAGGTTTCTCTGCAACCCGACATTGCAGACCTGGAGAGTGTACAAATAACTTTCAGAGCACACATTAGCACGATAAGGCACCTAAATTACTGGGAATGGTTGAAGGTCCTTGATCTGTATTCCCTGGAACGCAGGCGAGAGAGATACATGATAATATACACTTGGAAGGTCCTGGAGGGATTGGTACTAAACCTGCACGCGAAAATCACTTCCTATGAAAGCACGCGAAAATCACTTCCTATGAAAGCAAAAGACTTGGCAGGAGATGCAACATTTCCCCGATAAAAAGCAGGGGGCCACGAGTACACTGAGAGACAACACAATAAGTGTCCGGGGTCGAAGACTGTTCAACTACTTCCCAGCTTACATAAGGGGGATTACCAATAGACCCCTGGCTGTCTTTCAGAAGGCACTGAACAGGCATCTAAAGTCAGTACCTGACCAACCGGGCTGTGGTTCGTACGTCAGCTTTCGTGCGGCCAGCAGTAACAGCCTGGTTGGTCAGACCATGATCCACCATAAGGCCTGGTCTCAGACCGAGCCGCGGGGGCGTTGACCCTAGAAATTCTCTCCAGGTAAACCTCTCTTTGGCTTCTGTCAATGCAAAGTGCTGAACAATAAAACGTGGGTTGTTGGATCCGTAGACTTTATTTTTTGTGTGCCGTAAGTAATATTAGATTTTACAGCCGAAGTGGCTAGTTCACTGTGCACCCTATATACATTCTGTGGACGGTAGTGTGAGGCCATATACATTCTGTGAACGGTAGTGCGAGACCATATACATTCTGTGGACGGTAGTGTGAGGCCATATACATTCTGTGGACGGTAGTGTGAGGCCATATACATTCTGTGAACGGTAGTGCGAGACCATATACATTCTGTGGACGGTAGTGCGAGACCATATACATTCTGTGGACGGTAGTGCGAGACCATATACATTCTGTGGACGGTAGTGCGAGACCATATACATTCTGTGGACGGTAGTGCGAGACCATATACATTCTGTGGACGGTAGTGCGAGACCATATACATTCTGTGGACGGTAGTGCGAGACCATATACATTCTGTGGACGGTAGTGCGAGATCATATACATTCTGTGGACGGTAGTGCGAGACCATATACATTCTGTGGACGGTAGTGCGAGACCATATACATTCTGTGGACGGTAGTGCAAGACCACATACATTCTGTGGACGGTAGTGCGAGACCATATACATTCTGTGGACGGTAGTGCGAGACCATATACATTCTGTGGACGGTAGTGCGAGATCATATACATTCTGTGGACGGTAGTGCGAGACCATATACATTCTGTGGACGGTAGTGCGAGACCATATACATTCTGTGGACGGTAGTGCGAGACCATATACATTCTGTGGACGGTAGTGCAAGACCACATACATTCTGTGGACGGTAGTGCGAGACCATATACATTCTGTGGACGGTAGTGCGAGACCATATACATTCTGTGGACGGTAGTGCGAGATCATATACATTCTGTGGACGGTAGTGCGAGACCATATACATTCTGTGGACGGTAGTGCGAGACCATATACATTCTGTGGACGGTAGTGCGAGATCATATACATTCTGTGGACGGTAGTGCGAGACCATATACATTCTGTGGACGGTAGTGCGAGACCATATACATTCTGTGGACGGTAGTGCGAGATCATATACATTCTGTGGACGGTAGTGCGAGACCATATACATTCTGTGGACGGTAGTGCGAGACCATATACATTCTGTGGACGGTAGTGCGAGATCATATACATTCTGTGGACTGTAGTGCGAGACCATATACATACACACAAAAACTCCCAGAAATGCTAACAAGAGTATATAAACTCATATCTTAGATGATTCAAGAAAATTTACGATATTTGATTAACTCTTATTTTATTTTCATTAATAAAATATATTGACATTTCACATAGACTATTATGCTGTCTATCTCCATATTCCTCAATAAGTGGACAATTAAGTACAGGTATTGAAGAAAGTGGCTATAAGTCTCGTCACATAATTTACATATGGCTTGACCATCAACTGTGTCTGTCAAACTGACAGAAGTACTTGTAACCAAAGTTAAGACTGGCTACTACAACAACACTCTGTTCACATTACAATTTGTTCGGCAAAAATACTTTTCTAGTTCCATGTTATCGAAGCGAGTGACAGATCTACTCAGGCTTCTACTAGCATTCCCATGATATTCAGTGTCATTATTTACTTATCTCCTAATATTATTCCTAGTGCTAGATACGGTCCTAACAAAATTATGTTCAACATTAACTTTCTTTGGCTAACATATCAAGTTTATCATGAAGGAGTAATTCAGTATGCAATGAAATCCATAAAAATATATATTAATTTCATTTTCTCTGATTTTCGAGTATCTACGTTCTACAGTGCATCTGGTTTCTCGATTGAACTTGTAAGTCATTACGTAAGTCAAGTGCCTTCTCAGTGATGACATGGTGGTATTCATAATCAAATATTGAATCTCAGTTTTATAAGTTAGCTTCGGTAACATTAAGTTTTATAAGTTAGCTTCGGTAACATTAAGTTTTATAAGTTAGCTTCGGTAGCATAAAGTTTTATAAGTTAGCTTCGGTAGCATTAAGTTTTATAAGTTAGCTTCGGTAGCATTAAGTTTTATAAGTTAGCTTCGGTAACATTAAGTTTTATAAGTTAGCTTCGGTAGCATTAAGTTTTATAAGTTAGCTTCGGTAACATTAAGTTTTATAAGTTAGCTTCGGTAGCATTAAGTTTTATAAGTTAGCTTCGGTAACATTAAGTTTTATAAGTTAGCTTCGGTAACATTAAGTTTTATAAGTTAGCTTCGGTAACATTAAGTTTTATAAGTTAGCTTCGGTAACATTAAGTTTTATAAGTTAGCTTCGGTAACATTAGGATGGCAAACAAATCATTTCGCAGTGTAGACTCCCAGTTGTTAATTCTTATTGCTAACTTAACACGGTTGTTATAGTTACCTAGGGAGGTGCTAACAAAAACAGAAACTGCCAGTATACTCCTGCTTTGATCCATCACTGTATATAATTTGTGATATATATTATTACCAAGAGTTATGCGAGAATCTTGTTCTTGAGCAGTTACCTTTGCAAGTGATTTAAGGAAGGGATTACAAATCATGAACGTCTTGGAAGACGCTTTAACATATGTCGTATTAAATGAAAACAATTTTGATGGAGGGATAAAATGCTTTTGTTATCTACAGATATACAGTTCGTGGAAGCTATAAAATTTAATACACTTAAGCGTATTTGCAACCCACTTAAATCTAATGGTATTTACTTCTAGATACTTAGCAAGATTTGCAGTGACAGTGTCTGCTTCATCTCTGAAAGTTATAATGCCATTTATATATATATATATATATATATATATATATATATATATATATATATATATATATATATATATATATATATATATATATATATATATATATATATATATATATATACATTATGTACATAGAGCAAGACAATCTTGGGAGCCTCTGAAAAAACCTATCACACACTTTGCTTCTCCCATGTATTTCAAGAGAGGAAATGCTGCTATTATTTTTGTCTTGGCTGATCTGGAGCCAATTCAGGAACAAATTCAGTTGGCAGCTTCCTCTTTCACTCTGGTGAGTGTCCAATTTGTCCGAGTGATGGTGGTACGCATCAATATCACTTGCATCGAACTGCTTGCATCAATCTTCCTCTTGTGTTGCCCTCTCTACCTTCTCACTGCCCCCTTCATTCACTTCTTCCTCTCTCCACCTCTTCTTACACCCACTGCTTTCTCCATCTATTTATTCTTATATTCGTTTGCTCCTTCATGCAATTTTCTCTTCATCCAATTGTTCCCACATTCACTTGTACCTCTATCCACTTGTTCTTCATTCACTTGTTCTTCTATCCAATTGTTTCGTTATTCAACTGTGTATACACGTTGCCTAGCCATCTAGTGTAGACGTATGTACGTACGTGTGTGTACAAGGACTGTTACTGTGCATACGTGTAGTGTGCAAAAAAGAAATATTGCTGTGTGTACATATAGTGTGTGCACATGTGCGTGTGTGCGTGTGTGCGTATGTGTGTGTACAGGTAATCAGTGTACAGGGTTTGTAGCTGAGTGTATATGTAGTGTGTGTACATGTAGCTATGTGTACGTGTAGCTGTTGGTACAGGTAACTGTGTGTACATGTAGTGTGTGCACATGTAGTGAGTGTGTACATATAGCTGTGTGTACCTGTAGTGTGTGTACATGTATATGTGTGTACATGTAGCTGTGTGTACATGTAGTGTGTGTACAGGTATATGTGTGTGCATGTAGCTATGTGTACATGTAGTGTGTGTGCATGTAGCTGTGTGTACATGTGGCTGTGTGTACATGCAGTGTGTACAAGCAGTACAGCTGTGAAGGCATATTATTTGATCAGTTACTCAAAGATTTACACCAATATACAAAGACATACACTGACATACAAAGGCATACACTAACGTACAATGGCATGCACTAACGTACAATGGCATACACTGATTTACTAAGGCATGTACTGGCATACAAGATATACACGAAAATACAAATGCGTACTCTGACATTCAAAAATATACACAAAAATACAAAGGCATACACGGACACACGAAGGCATACACCAACGTACAGCTGCATACACCAATGTACAAATGCACAAGTCAAAGCGTCCTAGTGGTTGCATTATCTCTCTGGCCCAGCTATCGTCATCACACGCCACTGTTACAAAGGTACAACAGAGGTACACGACGTCATACAACCGGTGAAATACAAAGGGACGCCATTACATACAGAGCTACAAAGGGATAAAAAAATGATTGACAAGGCAAATCAAACGGAACATTGAACACAGAGTCTGGGAGTTGTTGCACAGCGTTGGTCAATGTTGCTGCTGACGCTGATATATGGAATTATTTTCTAGTTATCAATTATGGAGTAAAGTAGTGTTTTGTTGGGTATAATTCCGTGCTATTGTTGATTTCTGTTCAATTGTTCAATGTTAGTATATTCTTCTTTAAATTGTGACTCCAGATTCTTGTATCCTCACATTCTTGGTGTTTGTAATGCTAAATTTAGTGTATGGCTGGCGATCAGTGGACGGAAGATCGAGCCTTCACTGCTACCTCGAGAGTATAGTGTTATCTTGCATGCGATTTAGATTACGTGGGTGTGAGGGTGTGTGGGTGTGTGGGTATGTGGGTGTGAGAGTGTGTGGGTGTGTGGGTGTGTGGGTGTGTGGGTGTGTGGGTGTGTGGGTGTGTGGGTGTGTGGGTGTGTGGGTGTGAGGGTGTGTGGGTGTGTGGGTGTGAGGGTGTGTGGGTGTGTGGGTGTGTGGGTGTGTGGGTGTGTGGGTGTGAGGGTGTGTGGGTATGAGGGTGTGTGGGTGTGTGAGTGTGAGAGTGTGTGGGTGTGTGGGTGTGAGAGTGTGTGGGTGTGTGGGTGTGTGAGTGTGTGGGTGTGTGGGTGTGTGGGTGTGTGGGTGTGTGTGGGTGTGTGGGGGTGTGGGTGTGTGGGTGTGAGGGTGTGTGGGTGTGAGGGTGCGTGGGTGTGTGGGTGTGTGGGTGTGAGGGTGTGTGGGTGTGAGAGTGTGTGGGTGTGTGGGTGTGTGGGTGTGAGAGTGTGTGGGTGTGTGGGTGTGTGGGTGTTTGGGTGTGTGGGTGTGTGGGTGTGTGGGTGTGTGGGTGTGTGGGTGTGTGGGTGTGTGGGTGTGTGGGTGTGAGGGTGTGTGGGTGTGTGGGTGTGAGGGTGTGTGGGTGTGTGGGTGTGTGGGTGTGTGGGTGTGTGGGTGTGTGGGTGTGAGGGTGTGTGGGTATGAGGGTGTGTGGGTGTGTGAGTGTGAGAGTGTGTGGGTGTGTGGGTGTGAGAGTGTGTGGGTGTGTGGGTGTGTGAGTGTGTGGGTGTGTGGGTGTGTGGGTGTGTGTGGGTGTGTGGGTGTGTGGGTGTGTGGGTGTGAGGGTGTGTGGGTGTGAGGGTGCGTGGGTGTGTGGGTGTGTGGGTGTGAGGGTGTGTGGGTGTGTGTGTGTGTGGGTGTGTGGGTGTGAGGGTGTGTGGGTGTGTGAGTGTGTGGGTGTGTGGGTGTGTGGAGGTGATGGTGTGAGGGTGTGTGGGTGTGTGGGTGTGTGGGTGTGTGTGGGTGTGTGGGTGTGTGGGTGTGAGTGTGGGTGTGTGGGTGTGTGGGTGTGTGCGTGTGTGGGTGTGTGGGTGTGTGGGTGTGTGGGTGGGTGTGGGTGTGAGAGTGTGTGGGTGTGTGGGTGTGTGGGTGTGTGTGGGTGTGAGAGTGTGTGGGTGTGTGGGTGTGAGGGTGTGTGGGTGTGAGGGTGTGTGGGTGTGTGCGTGTGTGCGTGTGTGGGTGTGTGGGTGTGAGTGTGTGTGGGTGTGTGGGTGTGTGTGGGGGTGAGAGTGTGTGGGTGTGTGGGTGTGAGGGTGTGTGGGTGTGTGGGTGTGTGGGTGTGAGGGTGTGTGGGTGTGTGGGTATGTGGGTGTGAGGGTGTGAGGGTGTGTGTGGGTGTGTGGGTGTGAGGGTGTGTGGGTGTGTGGATGTGTGGGTGTGTGGGAGTGTGGGTGTGTGGGTGTGTGGGTGTGAGGGTGTGTGGGTGTGTGGGTGTGTGGGTGTGTGGGTGTATGGGTGTGTACTCACGTATTTGTGATTGCAGGGGTCGATTCATAGCTCCTGGCCCCCCCTCTTTGCTGGTCGCTGTTAGGTGTGCGCGTGGGCGTGCACAATATCAGTGTGGGTGTGTATTATACCTGCGAGGGCGTGTATAATACCTGCGAGGGCGTGTATAATACCTGCGTGGGCTTGTATAATACCTGCGTGGGCGTGTATTATACGTGCGTGGGTGTGTATTATACGGGCGTGGGCGTGTAATATCACCA
>NC_091329.1:1669703-1677203 GCF_038502225.1 Cherax quadricarinatus
AACATCTTCATGGTGTGTGCATCTGACGTAGAGACGTGTAGTTTTAAATGATTGTGTATATGTATTTTGCTTGACTAGATAATTAACGAATGTTCATGAGCGTGAGTAGTCTTGCGAGGTGTCTCTTGTTGCTCCTCACCGAGTCATGTTGTTCAACAGGAAATGTTCTTGTACACGACTTATGGAACCTGGCTCTCTCAGGGATTTTTTTTTCCCTTCAGGTCACTACTAATATTGTGTGTTGCTACAATACTCGTATCTATAAAGAACAAAAATGCACAATACCGTGACTGGAACAATATACTCATGTCTAAACTTTTGATGCACAGACTCGACAGCAGGTGTCTAGCTCAGACCTCTGTTACACAACTGTCCTCAAAGAATTATTAAGTTATACCTTGAATTAAGGAAAGGTTGTGTATCCTGTGTATTGTTTATCTTAGACTTCACCTTAAGAAACAGACAAAGTAAATGCGACAGTAATTATAGACAAGGTAGATTATAGGGGAAAAATAAACATGATATTAGGAGACAGGGAAACTCAGGCGCCTCTTAAGGCGAGGGTGGTGAGTCTACTGTCCGCGTCAACAAATACACAAATAATCCGCACACAGGAGACAGAAGCATATGACGACGTTTCGGACCGACTCGGACCATTAACTAGTGACACTAACACACGAAGATGAAGGCTGATATATATAGAAGAGGAGGGTAGGGACGGGACAAAGAGAGGAAGAAGGAAGTGGATAAGTAGTGGAAGAGGTAATGCTGGTAATGGAAGTAGTAGTAGTAGTAGTAGTAGTAGTAGTAGTAGTAGTAGTAGTAGTAGTAGTAGTAGTAGTAGTAGTAGTAGTAGTAGTAGTAGTAGTAGTAGTAGTAGTAGTAGTAGTAGTAGTAGTAGTAGTAGTAGTAGTAGTAGTAGTAGTAGTAGTAGTAGTAGTAGTAGTAGCAGTAGAAGTAGTTGTGGTGGTAGTAGATTATAAACAGATCTGTATGTACCTCCTCCACAACTAAAACTGGAGAGGGAGGAATAAAAATTTGCCTGTCAAGCAGGCAAGTGGATAGAGGGTTGACCCAGGATAATATATATACCCCCTGCCCTCTCCCACCTCCCCTCTTTCCTCTCCCATTTCCCCTCTTCCCTCTCCTCTCTCCTCCCCAACCAGACAGGGGTTATAAATATCCCTGTGTGTGTGTGTGTGTGTGTGTGAGAGAGAGAGAGAGAGAGAGAGAATCTGTGTATTTTGTGATAATTTCTGAAGATTTTTTCTTATGTTCAGTTCAGGATTCTCCTGGAGTTGAACATTGCAACAAAGTTGGTGACATGTTGCAGACATTTGTTTAGTGATGGTGGTGAGTACATGTTACGACCCTGGTGGGTGGTAGTCACCCCATACTCGTCCTCTGGGTGGTAGTCACCCCATACCCGTCCTGTAGGTTGTAGTCACCCCATACCCATCTTATAGGCAGTAGTCAGTACACGCTTGTACTCTGACCTCTGAAGGGATTTCCCAGACGTAGGGTGACGACCTCTATCTGATGATATTGACTCTGTGTAGAGAGATCTCTTCTCTCCGGTGTCCTCGTTAATATCTCGTTCTCTCTCTCTCTCTCTCTCTCTCTCTCTCTCTCTCTCTCTCTCTCTCTCTCTCTCTCTCTCTCTCTCTCTCTCTCTCTCTCTCTCAAAACCGGGTGACATCCCCAGAAGGGCTCCAATGGAAATAAGTCACTTTGTCTGACTTTTTTGGATTATCACAGGTTCTCTACACATATGCTACTATGCATGATAATCTCTGTAACTGTATTTGTGTATACCTAAATAAACTTACTTACTCAGAAGCTCAGAAGAGCTCGGTACAAGTGACTGACTTCCCAGTGGCACTTGCTTACATTACTGTCAGGTCACAACACTTGTTTACATCACTGTCAGGTCAGAACACTTACCTAAGTCCTCCCAGTGATGGTCACATCAACTAAATAAATATTATTTTTAAAACTTACACTCCGACTCGACGATGTCTCAGGGTACAGGCACAATATCCAGCTCGTTTTTCCTCCTGTCACTCCCCTGAGGCCAAACTTTACTCTCTGACCCTTGGTGCATGGTATATGTTACCCTGGGTACTCTGCATATGTTAACCTGGGTGCACGGTATATGTTACCCAGGGTGCACTTCATATGTTAACCTGGGTGCACTGTATATGTTACCCTGGGTGCACTGCATATGTTACCCTGGGTGCACTGTATATGTTATCCAGGGTGCACTGTTTATATTACCCTGGGAGCACTGCATGTTACCCTGGGTGCATTATACATGTTACCCTGGGTGCACGGTATATGTTACCCTGGGTGCACTACATATGTTACCCTGGGTACACTGTATATGTTACCCTGGGTGCACTGTATATGTTACACTGAGTGCCTTGGATATGTTACCCTGGGTGCACTGTACAACTTACCCTTGGTGCACTGTATATCTTACCCTGGGTGCACTGTATATCTTACCCTGAGTGCACTGTATATCTTACCCTGGGTGCACTGTATATGTTACCCTGGGTGCACTGTATCTTACCCTGGGTGCACTGTATCTTACCCTGGGTGCACTGTATGTGTTACCCTGGGTGCACTGTATATGTTACCCTGGGTGCACTGTATATCTTACCCTGGGTGCACTGTATATGTTATCTTGGGTTCACTGTATATGTTACCCTGGGTGCACTGTATATGTTACCCTGGGTGCACTGTATATGTTACCCTTGGTGCACTGTATATGTTACCATGGGTGCACTGTTTATGTTACCCTGGGTGCATTGTCTATGTACCCTTGGTGCACTGTACATCTTACCCTGGGTACATTGTATATGTTACCCTGGGTGCACTGTATATGTTACCCTGGGTGCACTGTTTATGTTACCCTGGGTGCATTGTCTATGTACCCTTGGTGCACTGTACATCTTACCCTGGGTACATTGTATATGTTACCCTGGGTGCACTGTATATCTTACCCTGGGTGCACTGTACATCTTACCCTGGATGCACTGTATATGTTACCCTGGGCCCTGGGTGCATTGTATATGTTACCCTGGGTGCACTGTATACGTTACCCTGGGTACACCGTACATGTTACCCTGGGTACACTGTATTTCTTATCCTGGGGGCACTGTATTTCTTACTGGGGACACTTCTCTTACACGGGGTGTACTGTATCTAACATTACATGCACGACATATACATAGGGTGCACCGTAACTCTTACACTGGGTGCACTGTGTGCACTACAGGGTGCACTGCATCACTCCCTCACAACACACACTGCTGACCAAAAAAAAGTCAGGAAATAAAGTTCGGGAATTTTGCAAAGAAATAGACCAAGTCTGGAGTCAGTTCTTTGAGAATTTTGAAAGTTGATGGAGGAGGAGAAGACCCACTCAGGTGAGCGAGTGGGTCGTCTGGCCCACTCAGGTGGGCGAGTGGGTCGTCTGGTTCACTCAGGTGGGCGAGTGGGTCGTCTGATTCGCTCAGGTGGGCGAGTGGGTCGTCTGGCTCACTCAGGTGGGCGAGTGGGTCGTCTGGCCCACTCAGGTGGGCGAGTGGGTCGTCTGTCCCACTCAGGTGGGCAAGTGGGTCGTCTGGCTCACTCAGGTGGACGAGTGGATCGTCTGGCTCACTCAGGTGGGCGAGTGGGTCGTCTGGCCTACTCAGGTGGGCGAGGATCACTCTACCTTCCGAGGTGTGCCGGAAACTGGAGCAGCTGACCTTCCCTTCGTCCCTCAGATCGAATCTCATCGCCTCCCGTATGCCCCCAAGGGCAGTAGATGACCCCCCTTCTCCCTTACGGTTTTAGCGCTTCCCCATGAATGCAACCATGGGGGGGGGCCGAACACTGCCGAAAAAAAATAATAATAAACGAAAAGTAACGTTTTAAGAAAATTGATAAAATAACAAACTGAAAATAAACGCTAAAAAATGCAAAAAAAAAATCGAAAATTTTAAGAAATTGAATAAATCGTTGAAAAAAACACAAAGAAATTTGAAAAAAAAAAAAAATCAAAAACGTTGTTATATAAGAAATGTTGAATAAAGCGTTAAGTTAAACGTTAGAAAACGTTAAGAACCGTTTAAAATGAAGCTACAAAAACGGCAAACATGAAGACAGTAAAAAAACGTTGAAACACAGTAGGAAGCGTTGAAAAATACGTTAATTGACGTTGATAAATACATCAAGTAACGTTGAAAAATACGTTAAGTAACGTATTTTTCAAAGTTGACGAAACACTAAACCCAAACTAAACCGAATTAAGTGTAAACCAAGACTAACTAAACCAATCACAGCTAAAACAATCACGTGGGATACCCACCCATTGGTTTACACCTGGAAACCGAACACTGTGAGAATGAAGTCAGTTGTGGGAGGACGTCAGCAGTGGACGTCAGCAGTGGACGTTAACAGTGGACGTCAGCAGTGTACGTCAGCAGTGTACGTCAGCAGTGTACGTCAGCAGTGGACGTCAGCAGTGGACGTCAGCAGTGGACGTCAGCAGTGGACGTTAACAGTGGACGTCAGCAGTGGACGTCAGCAGTGGACGTCAGCAGTGGACGTCAGCAGTGGACGTCAGCAGTGGACGTTAACAGAGGACGTCAGCAGTGTACGTCAGCAGTGTACGTCAGCAGTGGACTTCAGCAGTGGACGTCAGCAGTGGACGTCAGCAGTGGACGTCAGCAGTGGACGTCAGCAGTGGACGTCAGCAGTGGACGTCAGCAGTGGACGTCAGCAGTGGACGTCAGCAGTGGACGTCAGCAGTGGACGCCAACAGTGGACGTCAGCAGTGGACGTCAGCAGTGGACGCCAACAGTGGACGTCAGCAGTGGACGTCAGCAGTGGACGTCAGCAGTGGACGTCAGCAGTGGACGTCAGCAGTGGACGTCAGCAGTGGACGTCAGCAGTGGACGTCAGCAGTGGACGTCAGCAGTGGACGTCAGCAGTGGACGTCAGCAGTGTACGTCAGCAGTGTACGTCATCAGTGTACGTCATCAGTGGACGTCATCAGTGTACGTCATCAGTGTACGTCATCAGTGGACGTCATCAGTGGACGTCAACAGCGGACGTCAGCAGTGGACGTCAGCAGTGGACGTCAACAGCGGACGTCAGCAGTGGACGTCAGCCGCTAATGGAAAATGTCAGAAAAAAATTGCATTTCATGGTAAAAAATTTGGTTAAAGAAGCAGCAGATATTTTGTGTTTTAAGGTTTATACGACGAGTTATGTCAGGTTTATGTTAAAACTAGTTACGTCAGGTTTACGTTAAAACTAGTTAGGTCAGGTTTATGTTAAAACTAGTTAGGTCAGGTTTATGTTAAAACTAGTTAGGTCAGGTTTATGTTAAAACTAGTTAGGTCAGGTTTATGTTAAAACTAGTTAGGTCAGGTTTATGTTAAAACTAGTTAGGTCAGGTTTATGTTAAAACTAGTTAGGTCAGGTTTATGTTAAAACTAGTTAGGTCAGGTTTATGTTAAAACTAGTTAGGTCAGGTTTATGTTAAAACTAGTTAGGTCAGGTTTATGTTAAAACTAGTTAGGTCAGGTTTATGTTAAAACTAGTTAGGTCAGGTTTATGTTAAAACTAGTTAGGTCAGGTTTATGTTAAAACTAGTTAGGTCAGGTTTATGTTAAAACTAGTTAGGTCAGGTTTATGTTAAAACTAGTTACGTCAGGTTTATGTTAAAACTAGTTACGTCAGGTTTATGTTAAAACTAGTTACGTCAGGTTTATGTTAAAACTAGTTACGTCAGGCTTATGTTAAAACTAGTTACGTCAGGTTTATGTTAAAACTAGTTACGTCAGGTTTATGTTAAAACTAGTTACGTCAGGTTTATGTTAAAACTAGTTACGTCAGGTTTATGTTAAAACTAGTTACGTCAGGTTTATGTTAAAACTAGTTACGTCAGGTTTATGTTAAAACTAATTACGTCAGGTTTATGTTAAAACTAATTACGTCAGGTTTATGTTAAAACTAGTTACGTCAGGTTTATGTTAAAACTAGTTACGTCAGGTTTATGTTAAAACTAGTTACGTCAGGTTTATGTTAAAACTAGTTACGTCAGCTTTATGTTAAAACTAATTACGTCAGGTTTATGTTAAAACTAATTACGTCAGGTTTATGTTAAAACTAGTTACGTCAGGTTTATGTTAAAACTAGTTACGTCAGGTTTATGTTAAAACTAGTTACGTCAGGTTTATGTTAAAACTAATTACGTCAGGTTTATGTTAAAACTAATTACGTCAGGTTTATGTTAAAACTAGTTACGTCAGGTTTATGTTAAAACTAGTTACGTCAGGTTTATGTTAAAACTAGTTATGTCAGGTTTATGTTAAAACTAGTTACGTCAGGTTTATGTTAAAACTAGTTACGTCAGGTTTATGTTAAAACTAGTTACGTCAGGTTTATGTTAAAACTAGTTACGTCAGGTTTATGTTAAAACTAGTTACGTCAGGTTTATGTTAAAACTAGTTACGTCAGGTTTATGTTAAAACTAATTACGTCAGGTTTGTTAAAACTAATTACGTCAGGTTTATGTTAAAACTAGTTACGTCAGGTTTATGTTAAAACTAATTACGTCAGGTTTATGTTAAAACTAGTTACGTCAGGTTTATGTTAAAACTAATTACGTCAGGTTTATGTTAAAACTAATTACGTCAGGTTTATGTTAAAACTAATTACGTCAGGTTTATGTTAAAACTAATTACGTCAGGTTTATGTTAAAACTAGTTACGTCAGGTTTATGTTAAAACTAGTTACGTCAGGTTTATGTTAAAACTAATTACGTCAGGTTTATGTTAAAACTAATTACGTCAGGTTTATGTTAAAACTAATTACGTCAGGTTTATGTTAAAACTAATTACGTCAGGTTTATGTTAAAACTAGTTACGTCAGGTTTATGTTAAAACTAATTACGTCAGGTTTATGTTAAAACTAGTTACGTCAGGTTTATGTTAAAACTAGTTACGTCAGGTTTATGTTAAAACTAGTTACGTCAGGTTTATGTTAAAACTAGTTACGACAGGTTTGTTAAAACTAGTTACGTCAGGTTTGTTAAAACTAGTTACGTCAGGTTTATGTTAAAACTAGTTACGTCAGGTTTATGTTAAAACTAGTTACGTCAGGTTTGTTAAAACTAGTTACGTCAGGTTTGTTAAAACTAGTTACGTCAGGTTTATGTTAAAACTAGTTACGTCAGGTTTATGTTAAAACTAGTTACGTCAGGTTTGTTAAAACTAGTTACGTCAGGTTTATGTTAAAACTAGTTACGTCAGGTTTATGTTAAAACTAGTTACGTCAGGTTTGTTAAAACTACTTACTTCAAGTTTATGTTAAAACTAGTTACGTCAGGTTTATGTTAAAACTACTTACTTCAGGTTTATGTTAAAACTAGTTACGTCAGGTTTACGTTAAAACTAGTTACGTCAGGTTTATGTTAAAACTAGTTACGTCAGGTTTATGTTA
>NC_091329.1:1679703-1774703 GCF_038502225.1 Cherax quadricarinatus
TAAGTCCTACCTTAGCAACAGGAGACAAATAGTCAAAATCAACAAAACGGAATCAGAACCCCTGCCGATAACATGTGGAGTTCCCCAAGGTAGTATTCTGGGTCCCTTACTATTCTTATGTTATGTCAATGATATGCCTATCAGTGTCAAGTGCAAACTCCTACTGTATGCAGATGACAGTGCTCTGTTAGTGACAGGTAAAGACCCACAAGATATTGCTAATGTTTTAACACTGGAACTGGAGTCCTGCAGCAAATGGTTAGTAGACAACAAACTATCATTACACCTAGGGAAAACTGAAGCCATTCTCTTTGGAACGAAACATAAACTGAGAAGGGTAAATAATTTTAATGTTCAGTGTAATGGGGAGTCCATCACTTTGGTTTCATCAGTTAAATATCTGGGAATCCCCTTTGACCCATGCATGTCAGGAGAATTGATAGGGAACAGTGTAGTAAAGAAAGCGAATGCCAGACTGAAGTTCCTGTATAGACAAGCACAGTGTCTACCTACTGAGGCTCGCAGGACCCTATGTCTAGCCCTTATACAATGCCATATGGATTACGCTTGCTCTTCTTGGTACTCTGCCTTGACAAAAAAACTGAAAGATAGACTGCAAATCACCCAGAACAAAATCGTAAGATTCATCCTGGGGCTGGGACCAAGAGAACATGTAGGCCAGGATGAATTACAGCAGTTGGATATGCTGAATGTTGAAGACAGAGTAAAACAACTGAAGCTAAATCATGTTTATAAAATTGCTCACAAACAGTGTCCAGAATATCTTGCTGTCAATTTTGTCAAGGTTGGGAACCAAAGCAATCATAGTACTAGGGGGAGAGAGCACAACTTTGTAGTACCCACAGTCAGTGGCCAGGCTTCAAACACCTTTTATTGTACAGCACTAAAGGAATGGAACAGACTACCCACAAATGTCAAGGCCAGTCATAGCTTGAACCAGTTCAAGAAGACTGCCAAAAAGTGTCTGATGAATGAAGCAACAGAAAGGGAGGGGAATGATTTTCTATTTTTTAGCTAAAATACGTGTAAATTTTACCTTATCCCTAGTAATGACCCTCGTATTGTAGATAGTCTTAATGACCCTCGTGTAGTAGATAGTCTTTTTAGTATGATAATAAGATGTTATCTTCATTATAGAATAATAAGAAAATATTATAACCTTTATATTATAATAATAAGGTAAAAGGACCCCAATGGAAATAAGTCACTCTGTCTGACTTTTTTGGGTTATCCCAGGTTCTCTACACATATGCTGCTATGTATGATAATTCTATGTAACTGTATTGTGTATACCTGAATAAATTTACTTACTTACTTACTATGTGGGCTTATCCACACACACACCAGGAGCTCGGACTCGACCCCAGCAACCTCAACTAGGTGAGTACACACACACACACACACACACACACACACACACACACACACACACACACACACACACACACACACACACACACACACACACACACACACACACACACACATACACACACACACACACACACACTGACTCGACCCCTGCAACCACAAATAGGTGAGTACACAGAAGAGAAGATTATCAGGAGAGTGGTGGAGCACCAAGAACGGAACAAGCTTATAAGAGACAACCAGCACGGATTCAGGGAAGGAAAATCCTATGTTACAAACTTACTGGAGTTGTAAGACAAGGTAATTGCAGTAAGGCACGAGAGAGAGAGAGGTGGGTAGACTGCATTTTCTTGGATTGAAAGAAGGCCTTCGACACAGTTCCTCACAAGAGATTAGTGTAAGAGCTAGAGGATCAGGTTAGAGAATCAGGCTAGAGGAAGGGCACTGCAGTGGATCAGCGAATACCTGACATGGAAGCAACAACGAGTCATGGTACGTGACGAGGTGTCAGAGTGGGCGCCTGTAACGAGCGGGATTCCACAGGGGTTTCTCCTAGGACCAGTGCTAGTTTTGGTATATGTGAGTGACATGACGGAAGGGATAGACACAGAAGTGTCCCTGTTTGCAGATGATGTGAAGTTAATGAGGAGAAGTAGATCGGATGAGGATCAGGCAGGACTACAAAGAGACCTGGACAGGCTGCAAACTTGGTCCAACTACTGGCTCTTCGAATTTAACCCCGCCAGATATAAAGTCATGAAGATCGGGGAAGGGCCAAGAAGACCGCAGACAGAGTATGGGCTAGGTGGCCAAAGACTGCAAACCTCACTCAAGGAAAAGGATCTTCGGGTGAGTATAATACCGAGCACATCTCCTGAGGCGCACATCAGTCAGATAACTGCTGCAGCATATGGGCGTCTGGCAAACCTGAGAATAGCGTTCCGATACCTCAGTAAGGAATCGTTCAAGACTCTGTACACCGTGTACATCAGGCCCATACTGGAGAATGCAGCACCTGGAACCCACACCTGGTCAAGCACGTCAAGAAATTAGAGAAAGTGCAAAGGTTTGCAACAAGACTAGTCCCAGAGCTAAGGGGAATGTCCTACGAAGAAAGGTTGAGGGAAATCGGCCTGACGACACTGGAGGACAGGAGGGTCAGGGCAGACATACAAAATGCTGCGAGGAATAGACAAGGTGGACAGAGACAGGATGTTCCAGAGATGAGATACAGAAACAATGGGAAATTGAAGACTCAGATGAGTCAAAGGGATGTTAGGAAGTATTTCTTTAGTCAAAGAGTTGTCAGGAAGTGGAACAGTCTGACAAGTGATGTAGTGGAGGCAGGCACCATACATAGTTTTAAGACGAGGTATAATAAAGCTCATGGAGCAGGGAGAGAGAGGACCCAGTAGCGGTCAGTGAAGAGGCGGGGCCAGAAGCTGAGTCTCGACCCCTGCAACCACAAATAGGTGAGTACACACACACACGGCAAATTACTGGAAATTTTAAATATTTATATGATGAACAGAGTATTGTAGACGGAGCACTACGAACATAGTTCTGCCCCTGTACCTGCAAATAGGTAATATATATATATATATATATATATATATATATATATATATATATATATATATATATATATATATATATATATATATATATATATATATATATATATATATATATATATATGGATCTCGTCCCTAAACCATCTAAATGCGAAATCATTCAACAAGTGATCGATGCAGTGAGATTCATACTGCCAGGTACGTCAATCAATGCTCCCTGCGAATAGCTTCCTACTGGGAGTCCCTTTAGAAACTGATGTTACTGACGCAATTCTCGAGAACAAACTGAATGATATGAGGAAGATAGAACAACGAACAGGCAATCTAGATGCCCACGAGATGCCTTGTACCTTGTCACAGAGTGCTTGGAGTCTGTCCAGACTAACATATTTCCAAAGACGTGCACCCTCATATGGCAACCCTAAATTTCATGAATAATATAATCTCTAAAAATCGATATTTAAAAAAGTACTCAGTCTTACTCTAGAAGATGGGCAACTAGACGAGGGTACATTTCTAGTCACTAGCTGCATATATAACACTCCCTGCGTTAGTGTCTTCAATGTTTGGCGTCCAGAGAACTTGCAGCAGTTATTCTTCCTGCGTAACTTAAGGACAATGTTGAAGTTCACGACCCAAAGATCATTAATGGAGTCAGGCTCTGGGATATATCAGGCTCCACACCAGACTTGCTCCTCCCAGCAACTACAAACAGCCACACTGGGATGACCAATAGCGACGAACATAGCCTCAGCAATGCCTGAGAGCGTGTCGGGGAAGGACAGAGCTCACTTTCTGGTGGTAAGAACTCCTCATTCAGGGAATTTTCTATTAGTTGTCCCCCATTCTTCCCTTGGCACTCATGTCCCCCATTCCTCCCTTGACACTCACCTCAACTCACAGACCATTCCTATTAGTGTTGCACTTCGAATTCCTGCCCCTGTCCTCGCCGAACACTGGTGCATCTGCAGTAATACATCGGCAGACCAATTTGGGTTCTATGGTTTTGTTTGCCATAGATCTGAGGGAAAGATCCCAAGGTATGAAGAATTATGCATATCCATCTGGGTACTTTTGGCTTCCAAAGGAAGCCAAAAGTACCCAGATGGAATTACTTTGCAAGCCTGAACAGACGGCAAGCAGGTGGTGTGAGACCACACATGTGCGTTCACACCTCCTGATAACTATCTTCAGTGTAGCAGGGAGGAAGGAGAAACAGCTGCCAACTTCAAGGATTCCCGAAAGGGTAGAAAATATAGTGAGCTCTCCCACCCTTACAAGTTTGTTTCCATGGGTTCGGAAACCGCGGCTCATGGGAAAAGAGCGCAAAGTTCTTCACGGAGCTAGGTAAGAAACTCATCAGTGCAACTAAGGATTTAAGAGTCGCTTATTTCCTGTTCTAGCAGCTCACTTTTGCGGTTCAGAAGGATAATATCTGTTATATTTTTGGGTAGGCACCCTGAGGAGTTCACCGAGACATAATTACTGGTAAACAAATGCTGTATGTGTGCTTGTAATATATCCCTCAGCACTCTGCATATTTTATATTCCAACATATTTATATACTCAGTATATCCTTTAAACCTTGTGTACCATATTACATAACAAAGCATACCTATCTGTGCATTTATAAAAGATGGGATTGTAGAAAAAGTGGTATATTTAAACCGTCTCAGGAAGAAATCGAAATATTTTTTTCGTCTACTGCTCGGAGACTACGGGTTTCCACAACTCAGAATTGTTCCAGGGAAGAGCATCATCTATAAACAGTAAAACATAGTTCAAATAAATTAGCCGAGATGTAAATAACAGCATTTTATCCACTTGGTATTACCTAACCCTTCCCACTGAACTAAGTGGATGGTATCCACTGCATGTCTCCCCATCTTATAATAATAGTGCCCTGTGGCAAATATATATAGCAAAATTATGTGGCTTAAATTAGTTGCTTTTAGCCCTGGACGGCTGGAAAATTCACACACGTATGAGATCATTAGTGGTGTATAATTGAAATAATTACCCTGGACATACACATATCTTTTAAACATGATTTAACATACGGAGACATAATTCAGGTTATGTGAACATGATGTAGCTTATGTTAACATGATTTAGGCTACGTTAACATGATTTAGCTTGTGAAAACATGACAAGATTGAAGAACTGCGATGGAAATAAGACAGAGTGCTCGATGACGCACTGACTTTCTTGGGTTATCCTGGGTGGCTAACCCTCCATGTTAAAAATCCGAACAAATGTTATCTTGAGGAAATTGTAATATATATGCCACTGCTCACAGAATAAGGATGGGATGCACAATAAACTAGGCGCTCAGGTGGCGCAATTAACTTTAGTAAGCCTCGTGCAATAGTTCACACAGATTATTATTATAATAAAAAAGAAGCGCTAAACCACAAGGGCTATACAGCGCTGGTTCACACAGAAACATCCAATTTTTTGCTTTGCGGAAACATGTGCGGCTTAACAATGTGGCCGGTTACTAACTCTGTAAGTGTAAGAACCCTGGTTGTTTAGCGCTTAGTTTTAATTATAATAATAATAATAATCTGTAGGTGTAAGCATCTGTTCTGCCTGGGCTGCTGATGGTGGATCATCTCAATCTAATTAGGAACGCTTATTTTGTATGTCCTGTAGCTTGATCGCTAGCACACTCACCTCACAAACTGAGGTCCGGAGTTAGAATCTCCTCCGGTACGGCTGGAAAACATTAGGGACTTGTTTCCACAAGACATCTGCTGTCCATGTTCACCTATCAGTTTAAAATGGGTTCCTGGGTGTTAGTGGACTGGTGTGGGCCGCATCCTGGGACAAAACTGACTTAATTTGCCCGAAATTTTCAGCATAACAAGGGACTTTCTATATAGTAGTATGTCATTGATGTCAGCTATGGTCTGTATACCTTGTACATGTACCTGTAGTAAATAAAGATATTATTATTGTTATTATTGTTATTATTATTATTATTATTATTATTATTATTATTATTATTATTATTATTATTATTATTATTATTATTATTATTATTATTATTATTATTATTATATCACGATGTTGCAATTTTAGCGACTGATTTTGGACAGTATTTTCTTCCCGGGTATCGGGAAGTAGGATGTTTAGCGGAAGTCGTCAGGCGCCCTTTAAGTAAGTAAGTTTATTCAGGTATAAACAAATACAGTTACATAGAATTATCATACATAGCAGCATATGTGTAGAGAACCTGGGATAACCCAAAAAAAGTCAGACAGAGTGACTTATTTCCATTGGGGTCCTTTTACCTTATTATTATAATATAAAGGTTATAATATTTTCTTATTATTCTATAATGAAGATAACATCTTATTATCATACTAAAAAGACTATCTACTACACGAGGGTCATTAAGACTATCTACAATACGAGGGTCATTACTAGGAATAAGGTAAAATTTACACGTATGTTAGATAAAAAATAGAAAATCATTCCCCTCCCTTTCTGTAGCTACATTCATCAGACACCTTTTGGCACTCTTCTTGAACTGGTTCATGCTATGACTGGCTTTGACATGTGCGGGTAGTCTGTTCCATTCCTTTATTGCTGTACAATAAAAGGTGTTTGAAGCCTGGCCACTGACTGTGGGTACTACAAAGTTGTGCTCTCTCCCCCTAGTACTATGATTGCTTTGGTTCCCAACCTTGACAAAATTGACAGCAAGATATTCTGGACATTGTTTGTGAGCAATTTTATAAACATGATTTAGCTTCAGTTGTTTTACTCTGTCTTCAACATTCAGCATATCCAACTGCTGTAATTCATACGGGCCTACATGTTCTCTTGGTCCCAGCCCCAGGATGAATCTTACGATTTTGTTCTGGGTGATTTGCAGTCTATCTTTCAGTTTTTTGTCAAGGCAGAGTACCAAGAAGAGCAAGCGTAATCCATATGGCATTGTATAAGGGCTAGACATAGGGTCCTGCGAGCCTCAGTAGGTAGACACTGTGCTTGTCTATACAGGAACTTCAGTCTGGCATTCGCTTTCTTTACTACACTGTTCCCTATCAATTCTCCTGACATGCATGGGTCAAAGGGGATTCCCAAATATTTTACTGATGAAACCAAAGTGATGGGCTCCCCATTACATTGAACATTAAAGTTATTTACCCTTCTCAGTTTATGTTTCGTGCCAAAGAGAATGGCTTCAGTTTTCCCTAGGTGTAATGATAGTTTGTTGTCTACTAACCATTTGCTGCAGGACTCCAGTTCCAGTGTTAAAACATTAGCAATATCTTGTGGGTCTTTACCTGACACTAACAGAGCACTGTCATCTGCATACAGTAGGAGTTTGCACTTGACACTGATAGGCATATCATTGACATAACATAAGAATAATAAGGGACCCAGAATACTACCTTGGGGAACTCCACATGTTATCGGCAGGGGTTCTGATTCTGCTTTGTTGATTTTGACTATTTGTCTCCTGTTGCTAAGGTAGGACTTAAACCAGTCTACAGAACCTATACCGATAGCTTGAAGTTTATTACATAATATATTGTGGTTGACAGTATCGAAGGCCTTTTGCAGGTCTAAGGTTACCATAACTATGAGGTTCCCCTTTGACATTTCAGTTCTCAGGTAATCCATCAGATTAATAAGGGAGGTGTCGGTTGAGTAGGATCTTCTAAAGCCCGATTGATAGCTATGGAGAATGTTGGTGTCATTAAGGTACTTAACTACTTGAGAATACACCGCCCTCTCTAGAATTTTAGATATTATACTGAGTATACTAACAGGCCTATAGTTGCTTACATCAGACCTACTATTTTTCTTGAAGATAGGAGTAACTCTGGCCTCCTTGAACCCCTCCGGTACGGTATTAGTGGTGATTGATAGATTTATTATGTGAGCAATAGGGATTGACAGTTCAGAAGCACCATCTTTTAGGAACTTAGACGGGATGTTATCAGGGCCTGTGCTCTTAGTTGGGTTTAACCTGCTTAGTTCTTTTTGAATAAAGTCATGAGATACACTTACTAGTTGACAACTGTTTGGGGTTACCCCTTTATTGGTATAGTATGTTTGAAACTTATCAGAGTCTGTGTTAAAGGTATTTGATGCAGCTGGTAGTTTACTTACTAGTGTTGATGCAACAGATGTGTAGTATGAATTAAAGCAATTTGCCACCTCAGATGTTTCATGGCATACCTCATTATCGATAGTGAGCACTATGTTAGACCTATCTACTGGCTTATGGCTATACCCCAAATGTTTTAGTTGTTGCCAGAGCTTTCTGGGGTTATGCTTATACTCTTCAATTTTTGAGCAGTAGTGCTTTGCCTTTGCTCCTTTTATAAGTCTCTGTACTCTGTTCCTCACCCTTTGGAATTCATTTAGTGCTGCAATATCCTGTCTGTTTGCTTTAAATCTTTTTAGCAGCTGGTCTCTGAATTTCATATTATCTAATATCTCAGTATTCATCCAGGGTTCAGTTCTTCGTTTAATCCTAACCTCTTTAACTGGTGCAATATTATCAAGGATGGTAGTGAACATTGTTTTGAATTTTTCCCAGGCATCGTTTACGTTCGTGCAACTTGTTATCTCTGTCCAGTCACAATTGTGTAGCCTATTTACCAGTGTTTCTTTACTGTAGTTTCTAGTTGACCTCGTTTTTATTGTCCTGTGTAGGCCTATCCTATCCCTAGTGATTTTCCTGGTGCAGTAAATGATGAAATGATCACTAAGACCTGTGGTGATGACGCCTGACTGACTAATGTTCTCAGAGCGGTTACAAAGTATGTGGTCAATTAGGGTGGGTGAGAACTGTGTGATCCGGGTTGGAGTATTAATTAGTTGAGTGTAACTATTTAATCCTAGAATTTGCTTATACCTTTTGCATAGCCCGTTATTTTGCTGCTGAAAACAGATATTGAAGTCGCCCAGTATTATTGTCTCGCAATTGTTTTCAACTCCGGACAAGAGTCTGGAAAAGTCTTCTAAGAACTGGTCCTGGGTAGGAGGGCGGTAACTAGTTCCTACTAAGATGGGTTTGGTCTTAGGAAGCAGCACTTCAAACCATAGAATCTCCAGTTTATTGTTATTTAAATCAGGTCTTGGGTTGTAAGCTAAGTCATTTCTAATGTAGGCACATACTCCACCACCCTTTCTGTTAACATAAGAACGAAGGAACACTGCAGAAGGCCTACTGGCCCATGCGAGGCAGGTCCTATCTAAGCGTTTTATATTATTTCCTACCAGTACATGTACAATTCAAAGTTTATTCTCTATAAAGATTACAATGTTGAATTTACAGAATTTGGTTGTTGTGTGGTTTACATGTAGTTAAATAATGATTACAGAGTGTACCACTAGAACGCCTAGCATGGCTAGGCATTTCTGGCAGACTTAGTTTAATTCTTTATTTTAAAATATTACAAATTATGAGGTAAGTTGGTATTATGGCTAAGTGACTAAATACTAGTTTGTGAGTTTAGCAATGTGAATGCTTTTGTTTTGGCACAGTACATAGTTTCAGTATTGGAGTATCATAGGATTCATTATTTTAAGATTGAGATTAATATTTCTGTTTATGGTCAAATGGGTGAGTGAAAGTGTGAACCACCAGGTGGTATTCGTGTAGTTAGTTGATGGGGTGTATCAGGGAGATAAGATGTTTTCTAATGGTAGTTTTGAAGGTGATGAATGTGTCTGCAGTTCTAGAGTTCTCAGGTAGGGTGTTCCAGATTTTAGGGCCTTTGACATACATTGAATTTTTGTAAAGGTTTAGTCAGACACGGGGAATGTCGTAGAGATGTTTGTGTCTGGTATTGTGCCTGTGGGTTCTGTCGCAACTATCAAGAAAGCGTTTTAGGTCAAGGTTGATATTGGAGTTTAAGGTCCTGCAGATGTAGATTGCACAGTAGTAAGTGTGGTAAGTGTGGATGTACTGAACAGGGAGTAAGTTTAGATCTATGAAGAGTGGGGGAGTGTGTTGCCAGGGATGGGATTTAGTGATTATTCTTACTGCAGCTTTTTGTTGGGTTATTATTGGCTTTAGGTGTGTTGCTGCAGTTGATCCCCAAGCACAAATAGCATAGGTGAGGTATGGATAAATAAGTGAGTGGTATAGTGTGAGAAGGGCATTTTGCGGCACGTAGTATCTTATCTTGGAGAGGATCCCAACCGTTTTGGATACTTTTTTGGTTATGTGTTGGATATGGGTGCTGAAATTCAGGTTGTTGTCAAGGTATAGGCCTAGGAATTTGCCCTCATTATGTCTGGTAATTAGAGTGTTGTCGATCTTAATGTTAATTTGTGCATCTGCTCTGCTACCAAACATAATATAGTAGGTTTTGTCAGTGTTAAGCGTAAGTTTATTGGCTGTCATCCAAGTCGATATTTTGATCAGCTCCTCGTTAACAATGGTGTTGAGGGTGGCAAGATTAGGGTGAGAGATGACATAAGTCGTGTCGTCAGCAAAGAGAATGGGTTTCAGGTGTTGGGATACGTTTGGAAGATCATTGATGTATATGAGGAAGAGCAGGGGACCAAGGACACTTCCCTGCGGAACTCCAGTATCAAGTGGCCGTGTTGTTGATGCTGTGTCTTTAATGGTGACATACTGATACCTATTAGTAAGGTAAGATTTGAAATAAGTAAGCGCATGGCCTCTTATACCGTAATGGTCAAGTTTGTGGAGTAGGATGTCGTGGTCTACTGTGTCAAAAGCTTTTCTTAGGTCAATAAAAATTCCTAGTGGATATTCCTTATTTTCCAATGCTGTGTAAAGCAGATCTAGCATTTTTATGATTGCATCATAAGTGCTTTTATTTTTCCTGAATCCAAATTGGCAGGGGTTGAGTATGTTTTGTGCTGTTATAAATGAATATAGTCTCCTGTGCACGAGTTTCTCAAAGATTTTGGATAGCAATGGTAAGTTTGATATTGGCCTATAGTTGTTTAAGTCTGTAGGGTCACCACCTTTATGTATTGGTGTAACCCTTGCCATCTTGAGTAGTTTCGGGAAGGTGCTAGTTTCTAGTGACTTGTTAAAAAGTAATGAAATAGCATGCGAAAGGATATGGGCTGCTCGCTTGTACAGTAATGATGGGACATTAGACAGATTCCCTGAGTTGTTTTTAAGTGACTTTATAATCTCGGTGACTTCCGAGGGCTCAGTTGGTGCAAGATAGAAGGAATTTGGGAAATTCCCATCTAGGTAGTCCCCAGCATGGGCATTGGTATGTGGGATTTTATTGGCGAGATTAGATCCTATGGTTGAGAAGAAGTCGTTTATCTTGTTAGCTGTGTCAGTGGGATGTAGTGGTGTTTCATTAGGTTTAGTTAGGACAATATTCTTGTTTTTTTCAGTTTGTGGGTCCCTAGAATCTGAGAGAGTGTTTTCCAGGTCTTTTTTATATCTCCTCTAGTGTCAGTGTTATACAGGTATACAGACCATAGCTGACATCAGTGACATACTACTATATAGAAAGCTGCTTGTTATGCTGAAAATTTCCCGTAAATTACGTCAGTTTTGTCCCTGTGTGCCATCCCTTGATGACACTGACTTTCTTCGGTCATCATGGGTGGCTTACCCTTCGGAATTAAAAATCCGAACAAAATCTTATCTAGGCAAGCATGGTCTGGTGGACTTATAAACTCCCAACAAGAGTAAAAAAAAGAAGTTTTGAGAAAGGAACTCCATGAAGCACCTCACATTATCAGTCACACTCAATCCTTCTCAAGCAGTTTTTACCCCTCAAGGGAAGTTCCTTAATGCTGGTGAGGGGCTCTTGATCTAGGGAATTGGATATGTGCTCCGGTTCCCTGAAGTGATACTGAATATCTTCCATCACACACCCACATGCTCTGTGTAATCCTATGGGTTTAGCGCTCCCCATGATTATAATAATCAAGCAGTTTTTAGAAAAAAAAAACTTGAAGGAAATCTCAAATCTAACGAAAAGAACTTTTAGTGCTTATTATGTTTTTATTTAGGCTCTGCGTAATATTTTAATGTTCTTTAGGGCACATATTACGTGCACATAAACAGTACTTAATGCTAATTTGCCCTAGGATGACCCAATAAAGTCAAGTTTGACCTGTGGTATGCATTGGGGTCCCTGCTGCATGATGCTCTCAGCTGTATAACCCTTGTGGGTTTAGCGCTTAGTTATGATTATTATAATAATAATCTTGCCTGATTATGCTCAGAATGCTGTGTATAATTTACGGCTTTTCAAGTCGTTTGTAACTTTCATAATTACTGCATTTTCAACATCCCTTGTAAAGCTCTATAATATCCCTTGTAAGGCTCTACAACATCCCCTGTAAAGATCTACATCTTTTGTAAAGCTCTTCAACATCCCCTGTAAAGCTCTACAACATCCCCTGTAAAGATCTACAACATCCCTTGTAAAGCTCTACAACATCCCCTGTAAAGATCTACAACATCTCTTGTAAAGCTCTACAACATCCCCTGTAAAGATCTACAACATCCTTTGTAAAGCTCTACAACATCCCCTGTAAAGATCTACAACATCCTTTGTAAAGCTCTACAACATCCCCTGTAAAGATCTACAACATCCCTTGTAAAGCTCTACAACATCCCCTGCAAAGATCTACAACATCCTTTGTAAAGCTCTATTTGTAAGTTAAACTCATTTTCATTTTCACAAAGGTAAGTTTAGCCAGTTTTAATAATTGATCGGTAACTCGGATAAAATGCCATAACTGGTATTAATTAATTGAATAATGCTTGATTTAGAAGATAAAGATGAAGACTCCAACAAGAATAAGCTGCATTAACATTACTGGGTTACCCTATGCTAAATCTAAATAATATATGTTAGTAAGACACAATATGCAGTCTGCGGTATTTTCTTGAGAAAACGTTTTGTTCACCAGAGACTATGAAGTTTGGTAGACAAAATGTCAGTAAAGTGCTATAAACTGCATATTGGCTTACCAGCATACTTGTTGGTAAATAATACCATTAATATACTTCTACATAATGTACTATACATGTGTGCCCTCAAGAGCGTGTAATAAGTTTTGTATGTAACGTATGTAATTCCTAAATGTAAACTTTATTTTCTTTGGATTATTCAACCAGAGGGTTAGTAGCCCAGGATAACCCAAGAATACCAATTAGTGTAGCTTATTTCCATTGTGATTTTTTTTATCTTCCCCAAGATACAACCCACAATGATTGGCTAACACCTGGAGGCCTGTTTGCTGTTAGATGAACAGGAGCAACAAATGGGTCAACACCAGCTTAAAATGTAATTTATGAACTTGCAACTTTGATTTTAAAATGCTGTAGCATTTTTATTTCTTATCCTTAATCTGTATGGCATTTCCATTTTTGTCTCATTCAGTTGTACAGTAATTTAGATTTTAATTACAGTATTGTAATCAATATACTGTTGCACATTAAGAAGAGTTTCTTTGGGTTGTTAACCCGCAGTGTAGTTTATTCCCATTAGGTTCCTTAATCCTTTCCTAAGATGAGACCCACACCAGCAAATTAACTCCTCAATACTTGCTTACTCCTGAGGGAACATAAGAATTTCCATGTCTCGCACCACCCAGGAATTGAACCCAGGCCATTTTGGTTGAGAGCCAAATGCTCTAACCACTTTCCAGTTAGTTAATTCTGATAAGTTCTTGGAGTTATCAGGTCAACCCATTAATCTGAACTTAGAGGTATCAGGCCAAAACATGGCATTTTGAACTCATAGCACACCAACGAGCAGATTAATGGCTATACAATAAGATCAGTTAAAAATAAAAACCTGTTCTTACCCTTTTGATCACAGATGTTTCTTCACTTTAGTAATGTAGGGATCATTGTTTAATTTGTTAATGTTTGGACTTTCCACTGATCTTTGAGCAATTTTTATTGTCAAGCAGCAGTAAGTAAAGTTTTGACTGTACAGGCAGTTTCTGCTCCTATGAATAATTACATTCCTTGAGCGAGTTTGCAAAGTAAAATTTTGTAATGTGAAGTGGTGTTTCCCATGGGTGAATTTTATAATTTGGAAGTAAAATTTACAAAGAGTGTAAAATTTACCAAAAAACAGAAATTCCTAATTGCATTGCTTGAAACAAAATTTAAAATAACCTGAAACATTGTAGATTATCCTGTATATAAATACAGTATTATACTATTAAAAAAATATCAAATGTATCACATCCTAATTGGCAAGTTTCTAAGAAAGAGGTTGTAAAAACTATGTCACATCTCAACTGAACTCTCAAGCTAAAGTTAACTTCCTATAGTATTTTTTTTTTTTCGTAGTACCATTACTGCTGATGAATTTTCCCTCTTGCCTGTCATGATTAATATTATTAGTACAGCCTCTCATCACTTAGCGACATACTCGTTTATCGATGACTCGGACTTACGATGGGCTCTATGATCAGTATGCATACTTAAATAATGTATATTACAGCTGATTTCCTCTTTTCTGTTTATTACAGTATATGGTAAACTACTGTAAAAACATTTAAAAATATACCAGAAATGTTATTAATGGTGCAGAGGTGACTTTAAAACAATATCAAAGATGGATGACACAAACCCACTACTACCATTATAGTATGCTCCTCACTTAGTGACGAATTCGTTTACTGACGTGGTCTTAGGAATGGAACTCCATTGTTAAGTGAGGAGAGGCTGTATACAGCATCAACAAGCTCATGAAAGACACATGTGCAACACCTGTGCATCTTCATTGATGAGATTTTTCACCTGCACATATAGAGAGGTATCTATCATACTGTAGTATACAGTAAAAAAAAATGAAGTGGTGGTCAGCCACATAGCCTTGATAGGTATTTAGTACATTACCCTTGCTCTATAGATTGGGAATAGAGGGCAGGCAGAGCCTTCTATACTATCCTAGCCTTAACGATCTTGACAAGCAGAGGTAGCTATATTGTAGCTTGGGTGGTCTCCAGCAGATAACCTAGCTATAGATTCTTTCTTTCTTTCAATGCACTGACAATATCCCACCAAGGCAGGGTGGCCCAAAAAAGAAAAACAAAAGTTTCTCTTTTTAAATTTAGTAGTATATACAGGAGAAGGGGTTACTAGCCCCTTGCTCACAGCATTTTAGTTGATTTTGCAGCATGCATGGCTTACAGAGGCAGAATTCTGTTCCAGTTCCCCATGAAGATAAGCGGAAGTAAGCAAGAACAAGGACTAATAGAAAAATAGAAGAAAACCCACAGGGGTGTGTATATACAGTGGACCCCCGGTTAACGATATTTTTTCACTCCAGAAGTATGTTCAGGTGCCAGTACTGACCGAATTTGTTCCCATAAGGAATATTGTGAAGTAGATTAGTCCATTTCAGACCCCCAAACATACACGTACAAATGCACTTACATAAATACACTTACATAATTGGTCGCATTCGATCGTTATGCGGGGGTGTACTCACCTATCGTTGATGCGGGGGGAGTCCAGCTCCTGGCCCCGTATATGCTTGTACGTGTATGTGTCATGTGACTTAAGTGTAAGTAGAAGTAGCAAGATGTACCTGAAATCTTGCATGCTTATGAGACAGAAAAAAGACACCAGCAATCCTACCATCATGTAAAACAATTACAGGCTTCCATTGTACACTTATTTGGCAGGATGGTAGTACCTCCCTGGGCAGTTGCTGTCTACCAACCTACTACCTTCCTAACTATAGATTGTTTTTGTAATATTTGTTATTGGTGTATGCACCAGAATAAAATTACATTTTGCCACTGTGATGGCAAGTAGTTAACCTTAGTTTTTTTATTTTTTTGACAAGTCTGTTGACAATGGCAGAAATATTGACAGTGTTTGATGAGTTAGATGTTCTTGATGATATTGATGCCTGGGAGAAAGTGCATCTTCCAAGTAGAATAATAAAGGACAGGATGAATATCTTTCACTCACTGAATGAGAGTGATTTTATATACCAATTTGGATTGTCTAAGTTTAGCTCCAAGTACTTAATGGATGTTGTACAACTTCCAGAAGCTCAAGATGGCAGAGGTATGTACTGTACTATAAAATACAGAGGAACCCCGAATATTGGCCGCTGCATTTATCGGCCAAATCGTATTTAGGCCAGTTTTTGGGCTGCAATTTTGCTCCATATTTTAGCTGGTGCCTTGCAAATCGGCCATAATTTACGTGTCAGCCAGGACGCCACTGTGTAGGTGAGTCAGTGTCCCTGTGTCTCTCGGTGAATGAGCATATACTCCAAACATTCATTCAAGCATTTCCTTAAAATCCATTGCTTGTTTATTAAGTGTGACTGTGAAATATGTGACCACGGGCCCAAAGAAAGTTCCTAGTAAAGTTCCTTTGGTTAAGAAAGTGAGAAACACGATGGAATTTAAGAAAGAAGTTATTGAAAAATATGAGTGGTGTTGAAGTGCTAGAACTTGCCTATACTCCCTGCCTCCCTGCAGGGAGGCAGGGAGTGTAGCAGGGAAACGGAGTGTGGAAGGGAGGCAGGGAGTATAGCAGGCAGGCAGGGAGTGCAGCAAGCATGCAGGGAGTGTAGAAGGTATGCAGGGAGTGTAGCATGGAGGGAGGAAGTGTAGCAGGGAAATAGGGAGTGTGGAAGGGAAGCAGGAGTGTAACAGGCAGGCAGGGAGTGTAGCAGGCATGCAGGGAGTGTAGCAGGCATGCAGGGAGTGTAGCGGGCATGCAATGAGTGTAGCAGGCAGGGAGGGAAGTAACCCCAGAGAGGGCTTTGATACCTGAAGTCTTTATGGGGGGGATTCCCCATCCAAACAATAATCAATCCTCCCTCTCTCCTCCTCCCTGTCTTCCATAAGCCAACAAGAGTCTTCAATAAAGGTATGTAATAGTGATTTAAATGTTCATTTATTTATTTTATTTAGTTCTCATTGTTTTGTGTATGTAAATTTATAATTGTGATGAATGGTTTGAAAAACCGACAAGTTGAAGATTGAGACACTAATGCAGCATATGGGAATCTTTATTCAGGAAACGTTTCGCCACACAGTGGCTTCATCAGTCCAATACAAAGAGGAAGGCGTAAGGAGAGGAGTAGTATGAGGTAATCAGTCCCTCAGCCTGGAGTCGATGTGTTCAGTCCATCAATCTTGTAGAATGTACAGCATAGGGCCATAGACATGGCTTATATACTGTAGTGAGGTGAGGTGAAGCAGGCGGAGGCGGGGTCATACTGGTACCATCCACTAGTCGAAGTAGGTCTTCGTCCAAAGGTTGAACAAGTGTTGAAGAATTCTTTGTAACAAGATCCCATGATGCTGCAGTGTCTGACAGTTGTGATGAATGGTTTGAAAAACCGTCGTTTTTTCAAACCATTCATCACATAGCGTAATAGCGCACAAAATACGTGCTAAAGGAATAACAGGAAAAGTCGGTCGATGGATCTATAATTTCCTCACTAACAGAACACAGAGAGTAGTCGTCAACAGAGTAAAGTCCGAGGCAGCTACGGTGAAAAGCTCTGTTCCACAAGGCACAGTACTCGCTCCCATCTTGTTCCTCATCCTCATATCCGACATAGACAAGGATGTCAGCCACAGCACCGTGTCTTCCTTTGCAGATGACACCCGAATCTGCATGACAGTGTCTTCCATCTCAGATATGGTAAACATGAGGAAATTAAATCTTCATCAGAGTACAAAACAAATTCTGGCCACAAAATAGAGCGAAACACCAACGTCAAAGACCTGGGAGTGATCATGTCGGAGGATCTCACCTTCAAGGACCATAACATTGTATCAATCGCATCTGCTAGAAAAATGACAGGATGGATAATGAGAACCTTCAAAACTAGGGAGGCCAAGCCCATGATGACACTCTTCAGGTCACTTGTTCTATCTAGGCTGGAATATTGCTGCACACTAACAGCACCTTTCAAGGCAGGTGAAATTGCTGACCTAGAAAATGTACAGAGAACTTTCACGGCGCGCATAACGGAGATAAAACACCTCAATTATTGGGAGCGCTTGAGGTTCCTAAACCTGTATTCCCTGGAACGCAGGAGGGAGAGATACATGATTATATACACCTGGAAAATCCTAGAGGGACTAGTACCGAACTTGCACACGAAAATCACTCACTACGAAAGCAAAAGACTTGGCAGACGATGCACCATCCCCCCAATGAAAAGCAGGGGTGTCACTAGCACGTTAAGAGACCATACAATAAGTGTCAGGGGCCAGAGACTGTTCAACTGCCTCCCAGCACACATAAGGGGGATTACCAACAGACCCCTGGCAGTCTTCAAGCTGGCACTGGACAAGCACCTAAAGTCAGTTCCGGATCAGCCGGGCTGTGGCTCGTACGTTGGTTTGCGTGCAGCCAGCAGCAACAGCCTGGTTGATCAGGCTCTGATCCACCAGGAGGCCTGGTCACAGACCGGGCCACGGGGGCGTTGACCCCCGGAACTCTCTCCAGGTAAACTCCAGGAAGGTTCATACAGAATCTGAACAAAATATTTCAACTAGTTATCAGTGTTAGTTATTTAAAGAATCGGTTTAGAATATTATTAAAGAAATGCATATACTTGGCATAAGCATCCATTATATAAAATAGTGTTTCTCACTTGTTTGAGCAGAGAAATAAATATGTGTACATATAAAGAATGCAAGCGTGCGTGAGCTTGTTAGATAGGAGTGAATGGAGACGAATGGTACTTGGGACTTGACAATCTGTTGGAGTGTGAGCAGGGTAATATTTAGTGAAGGGATTCAGGGAAACCGGTTATTTTCATATAGTCGGACTTGAGTCCTGGAAATGGGAAGTACAATGCCTGCACTTTAAAGGAAGGGTTTGGGATATTGGCAGTTTGGAGGGATATGTTGTGTATCTTTATATGTATAAGCTTCTAAACTGTTGTATTCTGAGCACCTCTGCAAAAACAGTGATAATGTGTGAGTGTGGTGAAAGTGTTGAATGATGATGAAAGTATTTTCTTTTTGGGGATTTTCTTTCTTTTTTGGGTCACCCTGCCTCGGTGGGAGACAGCCGACTTGTTGAAAAAAAAAAAATAATAAAGAATTTATATTGCTTTTGTGTGATGAATCTGGCTGTCAGCCAAGAGAACTGGTCAGAGAATGAACTGCAGGGTCACAGCCTGGTCAATTAATGAGCTGCAGGGTCACAGCCAGGTCGGAGAATACACTGCAGGGTCACAGCCTGGTCAGAGAATGCACTGCAGGGTCACAGCCAGGTCAGAGAATGCATTGCAGGATCATAGCCAGGTCAGAGGAAAAGCCTCAGTGCTGATGATCTCCAAAACCATCACCAGATAGATACTAGATATACATAAGTAGGGATGTAGCAAGAAATTGGCAGAAAAACTTTTACAGTACTGTACGTACAGGTAAACTCCAGGTCATGGAGATATAGTTTACCAGGTAGTAATGTTGTATGCGGTTAAAAAACAGGCTCATGATCCAAGAAATTTGAGGTACCTTCTCTTTCAAATCAACTGCCATTACCTTCCAACCTTCCCATTACTGAAGTGTTGTATGATCCTTAAGAGATTAGAGCTTCCCATGAATTTAAAAAGACATTCACAGATCAAAAACACAATAGACAGAGGATTTGGGATGTGGAAGAGGAGGGTCTGTTTCCTCTGTGTGCCACTTGATACTGTAATGGCTTCAATATATAGTGCTGCTGTGCTTCACAATATAGCAGTTAAACATAAAGATAATTTGCCAGAAAGCATGCATATACCTAACCCATTTGTTGATAATGATTGTGATTTTGATGAGAATGACAAAAATGATGGAAATCATAATTCAGGACAAGTAAAGAGAACCAAAATCATCTGTGAGACATATTCATGAGTAACATATGTAATTACAGTACTGTACTTCATATGCATATGTTTACCAGGTAGTAATGTTGTATGCGGTTAAAAAACAGGCTCATACATACATACATCATGGAGAAGATTATCAGGAGAAGAGTGGTGGAACACCTAGAAAGGAATGATCTCATCAACAGCAGCCAACATGGTTTCAGGGACGGGAAATCTTGTGTCACAAACCTACTGGAGTTCTATGACATGGTGACAGCAGTAAGACAAGAGAGAGAGGGGTGGGTGGATTGCATTTTCTTGGACTGCAAGAAGGCGTTTGACACAGTTCCACACAAGAGATTGGTGCAAAAACTGGAGGACCAAGCAGGGATAACAGGGAAGGCACTACAATGGATCAGGGAATACTTGTCAGGAAGACAGCAGCGAGTCATGGTACGTGGCGAGGTGTCAGAGTGGGCACCTGTGACCAGCGGGGTCCCACAGGGGTCAGTCCTAGGACCAGTGCTGTTTCTGGTATTTGTGAACGACATGACAGAAAGAATAGACTCTGAGGTGTCCCTGTTTGCAGATGATGTGAAGTTGATGAGAAGAATTCACTCGATCGAAGACCAGGCAGAACTACAAAGGGATCTGGACAGGCTGCAGACCTGGTCCAGCAATTGGCTCCTGGAGTTCAATCCCACCAAGTGCAAACTCACGAAGATTGGGGAAGGGCAAAGAAGACCGCAGACGGAGTACAGTCTAGGGGGCCAGAGACTACAAACCTCACTCAAGGAAAAAGATCTTGGGGTGAATATAACACCAGGCACATCTAAAGCGCGCATCAACCAAATAACTGCTGCAGCATATGGGCGCCTAGCAAACATCAGAACAGCATTCCGACATCTTAATAAGGAATCATTCAGGACCCTGTACACCGTGTACGTTAGGCCCATATTGGAGTATGCGGCACCAGTTTGGAACCCACACCTAGCCAAGCACGTAAAGAAACTAGAGAAAGTGCAAAGGTTTGCAACAAGACTAGTCCCAGAGCTAAGAGGTATGTCCTACGAGGAGAGGTTAAGGGAAATCAACCTGACGACACTGGAGGACAGGAGAGATAGGGGGGACATGATAACGACATACAAAATACTGAGAGGAATTGACAAGGTGGACAAAGACAGGATGTTCCAGAGATTGGACACAGTAACAAGGGGACACAGTTGGAAGCTGAAGACACAGATGAATCACAGGGATGTTAGGAAGTATTTCTTCAGCCACAGAGTAGTCAGTAAGTGGAATAGTTTGGGAAGCGATGTAGTGGAGGCAGGATCCATACATAGCTTTAAGCAGAGGTATGATAAAGCTCACGGCTCAGGGAGAGTGACCTAGTAGCGATCAGTGAAGAGGCGGGGCCAGGAGCTCGGACTCGACCCCCACAACCTCAACTAGGTGAGTACAACTAGGTGAGTACAGTACACGGATACACATGACTCAAAACAGTAGTTAAGTTCCTAAAAACAGTACTTTATGAAATATCTATATTACGTGAAATAGAGAACCGAGGGGAGGGGGGGGGAAATAGGGTTACATTCCTTAGTCCTCCAAAGGAGTCAAATAAGCATTTAAAAATACAGTAGGTTAAGAATGCAAATAAAACAGCTTGCACAAATTTTTTATTGCAACAAAAAATTTAATAATTGTGCAAATATGTGGGATGGGAAGCAGTATCTGCTACCAGCACCACCAGTCAAGTTGTTTTATCAAATTGCACTGAACACATAGACTTATTAGTCATGTACCAAAGAAACATATACAAAAGATGAATGCATTTCAGAATGTAATAACCAAAAAATTGCACTAGTATGGTAATAAAATACTGATGGAGATAGTTGTTGGCTATTAAGGGCTACATTGGCTCTACATACGAGCCCTTCTCCAAGTGGTGTGGACAACCAGCATTGTTCAATACGGTGTAAACTGAACACCCAACAAAGAAAAAACATGGCTGTGTCACAATCTAATCTCACAATTTATTTGCTTAATAACTTTTACTTTTTTTACGCCAACGTATTCAAGGGTAGGTAAATGGCTGTTATAGACATAGAAATGTCTATAAGAGCCAGTTTCATACTTAACTTGATTCTTAGCAGCTTTAGCATCACTAGCATTCCTCTTGGATACCATATGTCCAGGAACGAGATTGGGTGAACCAACTCATAACACATACAACATGTTCCTGAAAAATCAGTACCTTATGGAAGACAGTGGTATATGAAGTGAAGGACATATGGGAAAAATAAGTTGACATTTCAGACACCAAATTTGTCTTTTTTTTAATACTTTGCTAGTTATAGATTACTGTACTACAATTTATCTTACCTTCTGTTCTAGTTGTTGCTTGTTGACATGGAAGTACAGGTGTCCTGCTTCATGTGATAAATGTGTTCCTGCCTGATGGTTCATAAAACGAATAGCATATATATGTAATAGGTGAGGTTCAGGATATCACTATACCCTTCTCACATTTGCCACTACCTTCCGTACGCTACACACATTTGTTAGATTTACCACACCAAAATCAGTTTTCCTAATATTGAAAGTCTGAGGAATGTCAATATAAACCAGTTAAGAGTAATATTTAATGATATATTAATAAAAAATCAAGTGGGAACATTGTGTGGGTGTAGTGACACTGAGCTTCTCTTTCACAGGACAGGCCATGTACCAGGCCTGTGAAATATATATACACGTATATATGTATATATATATATATATATATATATATATATATATATATATATATATATATATATATATATATATATATATATATATATATATATATATATATTTTTTTTTTTTTTTTTTTTTTTTTTTCCCAAGTCGGTCGTCTCCCACCGAGGCAGGGTGACCCAAAAAAGAAAGAAAATCCCCAAAAAGAAAATACTTTCATCATCATTCAACACTTTCACCACACTCACACATTATCACTGCTTTTGCAGAGGTGCTCAGAATACAACAGTTTAGAAGCATATACGTATAAAGATACACAACATATCCCTCCAAACTATGAAAGATGAGGTGAATCATAGAATTGATGAGGGAAAAAGAGTGAGTGGTGCACTTAGGAGTCTGTGGAGACAAAGAACTTTGTCCTTGGAGGCAAAGAGGGGAATGTATGAGAGTATAGTTTTACCAACGCTCTTATATGGGTGTGAAGCGTGGGTGATGAATGTTGCAGCGAGGAGAAGGCTGGAGGCAGTGGAGATGTCATGTCTGAGGGCAATGTGTGGTGTGAATATAATGCAGAGAATTCGTAGTTTGGAAGTTAGGAGGAGGTGCGGGATTACCAAAACTGTTGTCCAGAGGGCTGAGGAAGGGTTGTTGAGGTGGTTCGGACATGTAGAGAGAATGGAGCGAAACAGAATGACTTCAAGAGTGTATCAGTCTGTAGTGGAAGGAAGGCGGGGTAGGGGTCGGCCTAGGAAGGGTTGGAGGGAGGGGGTAAAGGAGGTTTTGTGTGCGAGGGGCTTGGACTTCCAGCAGGCATGCGTGAGCGTGTTTGATAGGAGTGAATGGAGACAAATGGTTTTTAATACTTGACGTGCTGTTGGAGTGTGAGCAAAGTAACATTTATGAAGGGATTCAGGGAAACCGGCAGGCCGGACTTGAGTCCTGGAGATGGGAAGTACAGTGCCTGCACTCTGAAGGAGGGGTGTTAATGTTGCAGTTTAAAAACTGTAGTGTAAAGCACCCTTCTGGCAAGACAGTGATGGAGTGAATGATGGTGAAAGTTTTTCTTTTTCGGGCCACCCTGCCTTGGTGGGAATCGGCCGGTGTGATAATAATAAAAAATATATATATATATATATATATATATATATATATATATATATATATATATATATATATATATATATATATACACACAGCCTCTCTTCACTTAATGAGGGAGTTCTGTTCCTAAGACCACATCGGTAAACGAATTCATCGCTAAGTGAGGCGCATACTGTAATGGTAGTGGTTTATCAGCCATCTTTAATGTCGCTTTAATGTCACCTTTGCACCATGAAACAAGTGGTTTTTGAATCATTTACCAAACTGTGGCAGGCCAGGGTTTGACCCCACGACACATTGTCCTGCCTCAAGAGACCACACAACATACATGTCACCTTATCCACTCAGCCATCAATCTTACAAAGATCATGCACCCAGCATTGCTAGGTGTTTGTTGTCATACGAGGACACTAGTGTTAGTGGTATGCTCAAGGATTATTTTCAGTCTTCTCCTGTTTTGAATACCCACCTCCACAAGCACTCTATATAGCAATGAAACTATGAAACAGTGGTTTTGAATCATTTACCAAACTGCGGCAGGCCAGGGTTTGACCCCATGACACATTGTCCTACCTCAAGAGACAACACAACATACATGTCACTTTATCCACTCAGCCATCGATCCTGCAAAGATCATGCACCCAGCAGAGCTAGGTGGTCCTAGTGGCATTAAAAGACAAAGAAGGGAGGTAACCCCAGAAAATGACTTGTTACCTTGAGTCTTTATAGAAGGGGATTTCCCTTCCAAACAATTATAAACTCCTCCATTCTCTGCTCTCCTTCCATCTCATCACTCATCAATAAGTTCTCAATAAAGGTAAGTGTCATTTCAGTAATGTTTATTCAGCATGTCTCATTGTTTTCTGTGTAGGGAAATGTATATTTCATGTAAAAAAATATTTTGTTTAATACTTTTGGGTGTCTGGAACGGATTAATTGGATTTCCATTATTTCTTATGGGGAAAATTAATTCAGCTAATGACAAAACTGGTTAAAGACAAGCTCTCTGGAACGGATTAATGTTGTTACCCGAGGGTCCACTGTACAGTGGTATCTTGGGATATGAACAGCTCAAAACTCGAACAATTATGTAAGAGTATTTATGTAAGTGCTTTTGTAAGTGTATTTTTGGGGGTCTGAAACGGATTAATCTAATTTACATTATTCCTTATGGGAACAAATTCGCTCAGTATAGTCACTTGAACAGCCTTTTGGAATGACTTAAGTTCCTATCCCAAGGTACCACTGTATTTATATATATACACATACTATATACAGCCTCTCCTCACTTAGCGACGTACTCGTTTACCGACGCTTTGGACTTACGAGAGGCTCTCTGACCAGTATTCATACCTAAATAATGTATATTAGTGCTGATTTCCTCTATTCTGTTCATTTCAGTATACAGAACACTACTGTATAAACAAAAATATATGAGAAATGTTATAAGTTAGTTTAATATCTTTATTATGCACCCCATACCCATCCTGTGGACAGTAGTCAAAAGATTACAAAGGTACATAATGGGTCCAGGGACTGGACCCCAAAGTTATGATAGCTGAACTAGTTACAAAGGTAATGAACTCCAGATAGATCTGGTCACAATCATGGCAAGTTACAAAGGTAATGAATCAGCCTCACTCCTATACATGGTTACAGTCATGAACAAATTACAAAGTAATGAGCCACTGATACGTCCACACCTGGTCACAATTGTAATGAGTTATAAATACAAATATTAAGTGGGTCATACACCCACACGAGCACGCGTGCGCACACATACACACACGAGGGCGCACGCACAGACACATGCACATGAGCGTACTAATATATTCATACACACAAGCACGCACACCCACACACACACACACACACACACACACACACACACACACACACACACACACACACACACACACACACACACACACACACACACACACACACACACACAAAAATGTAGTTCCCATTTTTAAAAAAGGAGACAGAAAAGAGGCACTAAACTATAGACCTGTGTCAATGACGTGTATAGTATGCAAAATTATGGAGAAGATTATCAGGAGGAGAGTGGTGGAGCACCTGGAACGGAACAAGAGTATAAATGCCAACCAGCACGGATTCACGGAAGGCAAATCCTGTGTCACAAACCTTCTGGAGTTTTATGATAAAATAACAGAAGTAAGACACGAGAGAGAGGGGTGGGTTGATTGCATCTTCTTGGACTGCAAGAAGGCCTTTGACACAGTTCCTCACAAGAGATTAGTGCAGAAGCTAGAGCATCAGGCGCATATAACAGGAAGGGCACTGCAATGGATCAAAGAATACCTGACAGGGAGGCAACAACGAGTCATGGTACATAATGATGTATCACAGTGGGCACCTGTGATGAGCAGGGTCCCACAGGGGTCGGTCCTAGGACCAGTGCTATTTTTGGTATATGTGAACGACATGATGGAAGGGTTAGACTCAGAAGTGTCCCTGTTTGCAGATGATGTGAAGTTAATGAGGAGAATTAAATCTGATGAGGACCAGGCAGGACTTCAAAGAGACCTGGACAGATTGGACACCTGGTCCAGCAAATGGCTTCTCGAATTTAATCCTGCCAAATGCAAAGTCATGAAGATAGGGGAAGGGCACAGAAGACCACAGACAGAGTATAGGCTAGGTGGCCAAAGACTGCAAACCTCACTCAAGGAGAAAGATCTTGGGGTGAGTATAACACCGAGCATGTCTCCGGAAGCACACATCAATCAGATAACTGCTGCAGCATATGGGCGCCTGGCAAACCTGAGAACAGCATTCCGATACCTTAGTAAGGAATCATTCAAGACACTGTACACCGTGTATGTCAGGCCCATACTGGAGTATGCAGCACCTGTTTGGAACCCACACTTGATAAAGCACGTCAAGAAACTAGAGAAAGTACAAAGGTTTGCGACAAGGTTAGTTCCAGAGCTAAGGGGAATGTCCTATGAAGAAAGATTAAGGGAAATCGGCCTGACGACACTGGAGGACAGGAGGGTCAGGGGAGACATGATAACAACATATAAAATACTGCATGGAATAGACAAGGTGGACAAAGACAGGATGTTCCAGGGAGGGGACACAGAAACAAGAGGCCACAATTGGAAGTTGAAGACACAAATGAGTCAGAGAGATAGTAGGAAGTATTTCTTCAGTCATAGAGTTGTAAGGCAGTGGAATAGCCTAGAAAATGACGTAGTGGAGGCAGGAACCATACACAGTTTTAAGACGAGGTTTGATAAAGCTCATGGAGCGGGGAGAGAGAGGGCCCAGTAGCAACCGGTGAAGAGGCGGGGCCAGGAGCTAAGACTCGACCCCTGCAACCACAAATAGGTGAGTACAAATAGGTGAGTACACACACACACACACACACACACGTGATAATGCATTATTTACAGCTAGCAAAGTCAGGGTATTTCTCCAGAATGGTCTGTAATATACCACTGTGGATAAAATACTTTGCCATTTCTTGAACATTTCTGAGTGAGTTGTCTCTAAATTCATTAATTTTATCTCACTCCAGTACGTTTATTTCAGTATACAGAACACTACTGTATAAACATAAAAATATACGAGAAATGTTATAAATGGTGCAAAGGTGACATTAAAACAATATCAAAGATGGTTGATACAAACTCACTACCATTAGAGTATGCTCCTCAGTTAGCGACGAATTTGTTTAGCAATATGGTCTCAGGAATGGAACTCTGCCGTTAAGTGAAGAGAAACTGTATATAGTGCACACAGACATGCATGTATGTATGCACACATGCTGGTTAGCAAGTATAGCAATTAAATGAATGGTGATCATTGTGTTTCCTGTATTTTTGGGTTACCCTTTCTTGGTAGGAGACATGAGGGTCAGCCCCCATTTACCTGGAGTTTACCTGGAGAGAGTTCCGGGGGTCAATGCCCCCGCGGCCCGGTCTGTGACCAGGCCTCCTGGTGGATCAGAGCCTGATCAACCAGGCTGTTGCTGCTGGCTGCACGCAAACCAACGTACGAGCCACAGCCCGGCTGATCAGGAACTGACTTTAGGTGCTTGTCCAGTGCCAGCTTGAAGACTGCCAGGGGTCTGTTGGTAATCCCCCTTATGTGTGCTGGGAGGCAGTTGAACAGTCTCAGGCCCCTGACACTTATTGTATGGTCTCTTAACGTGCTAGTGACACCCCTGCTTTTCATTGGGGGGATGGTGCATCGTCTGCCAAGTCTTTTGCTTTCGTAGTGAGTGATTTTCGTGTGCAAGTTCGGTACTAGTCCCTCTAGGATTTTCCAGGTGTATATAATCATGTATCTCTCCCTCCTGCATTCCAGGGAATACAGGTTTAGGAACCTCAAGCGCTCCCAATAATTGAGGTGTTTTATCTCCGTTATGCGCGCCGTGAAAGTTCTCTGTACATTTTCTAGGTCGGCAATTTCACCTGCCTTGAAAGGTGCTGTTAGTGTGCAGCAATATTCCAGCCTAGATAGAACAAGTGACCTGAAGAGTGTCATCATGGGCTTGGCCTCCCTAGTTTTGAAGGTTCTCATTATCCATCCTGTCATTTTTCTAGCAGATGCGATTGATACAATGTTATGGTCCTTGAAGGTGAGATCCTCCGACATGATCACTCCCAGGTCTTTGACGTTGGTGTTTCGCTCTATTTTGTGGCCAGAATTTTTTTGTACTCTGATGAAGATTTAATTTCTTCATGTTTACCATATCTGAGTAATTGAAATTTCTCATCGTTGAACTTCATATTGTTTTCTGCAGCCCACTGAAAGATTTGGTTGATGTCCGCCTGGAGCCTTGCAGTGTCTGCAATGGAAGACACTGTCATGCAGATTCGGGTGTCATCTGCAAAGAAAGACACGGTGCTGTGGCTGACATCCTTGTCTATGTCGGATATGAGGATGAGGAACAAGATGGGAGCAAGTACTGTGCCTTGTGGAACAGATCGTTTCACCGTAGCTGCCTCGGACTTTACTCTGTTGACGACTACTCTCTGTGTTCTGTTAGTGAGGAAATTATAGATCCATCGACCGACTTTTCCTGTTATTCCTTTAGCACGCATTTTGTGCGCTATTACGCCATGGTCACACTTGTCGAAGGCTTTTGCAAAGTCTGTATATATTACATCCACATTCTTTTTGTCTTCTAGTGCATTTAGGACCTTGTCGTAGTGATCCAATAGTTGAGACAGACAGGAGCGACCTGTTCTGAACCCATGTTGCCTTGGGTTGTGTAACTGATGGGTTTCTAGATGGGTGGTGATCTTGCTTCTTAGGACCCTTTCAAAGATTTTTATGATATGGGATGTTAGTGCTATTGGTCTGTAGTTCTTTGCTGTTTCTTTACTGCCCCCTTTGTGGAGTGGGGCTATGTCTGTTGTTTTTAGTAACTGTGGGACGACCCCCGTGTCCATGCTCCCTCTCCATAGGATGGAAAAGGCTCGTGATAAGGGCTTCTTGCAGTTCTTGATGAACACAGAGTTCCATGAGTCTGGCCCTGGGGCAGAGTGCATGGGCATGTCATTTATCGTCTGTTCGAAGTCATTTGGCGTCAGGATAACATCGGATAGGCTTGTGTTAATCAAATTTTGTGGCTCTCTCATAAAAAATTCATTTTGATCTAAGACTCTCAGTACCTACAAACTTGAGAAAAGTGATGCAGATATTGCTATCTTGACATACAAAATCATTCGTCACCTATCAGCCCAGTTTTCCTTACCACGCTAACATAAAGGCTGAGTTCGACATCATCCAATTCATGTGGGACAAATGTTGCATGGATGAAATAGTATGTAACAACACAAGAACTCTAAAATACAAGTATGCATGAAAAACCCACATCAACAGTGCATACATAATCTATTGAGACAGACATTTACACCTCATGTAATGCATTAAACATTAGAGAAACAGATGAAGCAGCAGTCATTCACACAACCACAGAACAGACTGGAGCACCTTCAGCATCGCCAGCTCCTGGCACAACTCATCCTACGTGTTCAAACACACTACGCTGTGTATGTCAGGCTTATATTGGAGCATGCAGCACGAGTACGGAAACCACACCTGGTCAAGCATGTTAAGAAATTAGAGAAAGTGCGAAGGTGTGTAACAAGACTAGTCCCGGAGTTAAAGGGTATATCCTACGAGGAGGGTTTAAAGGACTCGACCTGACCGTATGGTGGGATAGGGGGGGACATGATAATATATAAAATACTGCGAGGAATTGACAAAGTGGATAGTGACAATGTTTCTGAGATAGGACACGGCAACAAGGAGTCACATCTGGAAGTTGAAAACACAGATGAGTCACAGGTATGTTAGAAAGTATTTCTTCATTCATAGAATTGTCAGGAAGTGAAACAATCTGGAGAGTGATGTAGTTGAGGCAGGATCCATACACAGCTTTAAGAAGAGGTACAGTAACGCTCTTGGAGCAGGGAGAGAGGAAAGCTAGTAACTACCAGTGAAGAGGTGGGGCCAGGGTACGACGACCTCAGCAACCACAAATAGGTGAGTACACCTACACACGGTTGCAGGTCCTTGATCTGTATTTCCTGGAATGCAGGCAAAAGAGATATATGGTAATACATATACACTTGGAAGGTCCTGGATCGATTGGTACCAAACCTACACATGAAAATCACTCCTTATGAAAGCAAAAGACTCGGCAAGAGATGCAACATTCCCCCAATGAAAAGCAGGGGTGCCACGAGTACCTTGAGAGACAACACAATAAGTGTCTGGGGCCCAAGACTGTTCAACTGCCTCCCAACATACATAAGGGGGATTACCAATAGACCCCTGGCTGTCTTCAAGAAGGCACTGGACAGGCACCTGAAGTGAGTACCTGACAAACCGGGCTGTGGTTCGTACGTCAGTTTGTGTGCGGCCAGCAGTAACAGTCTGGTTGATCAGACCCTGATCCACCATGAGGCCTGGTCTCAGACCAAGTAGCGGGGCGTTGACCCCCGAAACCCTCTCCAGGTAACCTCCAGGTAAATACACCACGTGGTTTCATCTCTACCCACTCCTGTTTTTCGTCACCCCAAAATGACCTCGAAACGTGACCTGTCTTGCACCACTACACATTACAGGATGAATACGAGTGTTGATAAGTCTCTTTGGCTTGTTAAAGCTAACCTTTGCAAAAACAAAAAAAAAAACTTATCTATTAAAGGTTTTTTTCTGTTACAATCATCCTTGTATTATTCTACTGTTCATGAATTTATCTTCTAACTTCGGGTCATGGCAGATTGTCCCGTTCTCATGAATACAGTTTAGTGGTGGCAGAGAGTGAGGGTTGACCCAGCACAGCATTCACAGGGAGCCATCTCCTCTTTGATGCTGGTGAGAGACTCTTGATCCATGGAATTGAATTTTTCCTCCCCATGAACTGACTCCCATTCTCCAGACGCTGTGAGTTTAGTGCTTCCACCTAAATAAAATATTAATAATAAATAATACAAGGAACCATGTCTGATAAATTCAGTTATTAACCCCCTTGTGTTTCTGTATTCAGAGTGTGAAATCCAACCTTAAACTTAACTATCAAATCAGCGTTTACGCACGATTTGTGTGCCTTCAGAAACGTATCAGACTGTTCTTATTTCCAACTTGCATACTGTATGACCCTTGTGGGCTTAGCGCTTCTTTATTATAATCCCCTCAAGGGAGGTTCCTTGATGCTGGCGAGGGGCTCTTGATCTAGGAAATTTGATCTGTGCTCCAGTTCCCCGAACTGAGCCTGAATACCTTCCATCATCCTCCCCCCACCACAGGCGCTGTATAATCCTATGGGTTTAGCGCTCCCCATGATTATAATAATAATAATAATAATTTGATTATAATAAATCGAACCTGCATTGTATGACAGAGAGAGTTTACATATAAAATCTGTATTCTGAAAATGTGCCACTGTGTTGCTGAGCTTTTAAAAATCTTCATGAAGCTAGACACTTGTAAATACCAACTGTTGTATAGTGTTGCCGTTCATCCCGTTAATGCTGGGTCTACGAGTCTCAGTATTGACACTAGCCCGTGGCGCAGCCAGGATTTCAATTTGGGGTGGGATTTGAATATGGAAGGTGGGTGAAGGAAGCTTTGAAAATCATAAAATGACAAACTAAAACTATAAATATTATGGTTTTTCAGTCTCTGAAGTTTCTTAAACTATCGTGCTCTCATGGTCGCCGGGAGATATAATAGTGAAAATTAGCCATTAAAATTATTAGAAGTATTTGCATCAGAGGGAGGCTTTGGCCCACCTAATCCTTTCCCCTCCCCCTTCCCCGTTCCCAGTGGCTGCGCCACTGTCGCTGACACACAATATTCCCCCAATCAATAAACTCCAAAAGTAAATAATATTCCAAGCAATCATTGTGTTGAAGTTGCTGGTAAGAAACTTTACAGCCGTTGTTGGCGATATCTGACAGACCCGATACGTTAATGTGAATATCGCCACAATAGCGGGGTTGGAGGTATACCTGTAGAATTGAGGAATACTTGCGACGGAAGGACGGTTGTAGTAGGAGGGATATTTATGTGATAGTTGTCCTTAGTAGTGCTGTTTATTCCTTAGGTCATTATCGGTTGCCTCTCATTTCCCAGGCTCTGGATAGCCCCTGCGAGTTTAGCGTTGCCCGATAGAAACAGTAGCTGTTTGTTAGTGAAATTATTTACCAAAACTAGTCTTATAGTTAAATAATGATCTGCTCAGTGATGAGGCATCATTACCAATCCTCAGGCTGGACTTCCAGCCGGTTCAATACAGCGTCGTAGTGGTGGAGACGTCAGTATGTGTTGGATGTATGCTTGTAGTTGGTGATGAATATGGTTTTAGTTGTGGTGAAGCTTTGAGGCGGGTGTTGGGGTTTTATCTGCTTGAGGAAGACATACTCGAGGTGGGTGATGGAAGTCTACTTGTGATGGAATGGAACTCTCTTTGCACTGGGTGTTGGGAAGTATATTTGAGAGAGGGTGGCAAGGTCTGATTGAGTTAAACAAAATTAGTATACCATCCCAGGACTGCTCGAGGTAAACTGCCAACATCGAGGTTAATGACCAGTCGTAACCGAGTGATCAGACTCTCATTGCTTCTCTCAATCACCCTCTAACGAGAATTGTTTTGGGAAATAATTTGAGCTGGAACTTCCACAAAATTTTAATGATTCCCACCGTATGAAATTTTACTAGAATGGATCAGTGATGTATGTCCCTTGTGGGTTTAGCGCTTAGTTGAAATAATAATAATAATAATAATGCTAAAATGGTTTAAGGGTAGAAGATACATTCAATCTCAAAGTGAATCCATGGACTGGACACTGTTTTTGAGTCAACGGAGTGTTGACGATCCATGAATAATTCTGTTGCTATATTCCTCTCTCATTAAGCTCCTTTACACAGACCAAATTTTTGTAAATGCGAGTGAAAAAAGAACATCAAAAATTGAATATCACGTACCATAAAGACGTTTCAATACTTTATGCAATTATGGGATGTAATTTTTTCAATTGTTTTTAAGAAAAAATTGCAACATTTAGAGGAGCTTCATCACAGAGCTGCTCCTTGATTTCACACACACGGTGCTGGAAACAGTCCCCAGAGACTCTGGTTCATATTGACAATGATAACATCACGCAGTTGCAGATCTGTTGGACGCACATCCATGCTGTGACTCCCGTTCATTTACATCCCAGATTTTGACCCAACCATGCATGTCGCAGCAGAAATCGCGATTCGTGAAACCAGGCGACATTTTTTTTCCAATCTTCAACCCCTATAGGTTTAGTGCTCCTCCATGATTATAATAATCCAGTCTTCAACCGTTCAGTTTTAGTGAGCCTGTGCCCACTGTAGCCTCATTATCCTATTTTTAGCTGACAGGAGTGAAACCCTGTGTGAGTTCTTGCTGCTGAACCCATCCACTTCAAGATTTGACGTGCTGTGCATGCAGAGTTCTTCTACTGCACACTGGTGTAATGCATGTTTTTTTTTAGTTACTGTCAGCTTCAACCAGTATCGTCATTCTCTGACCTCATTAACAAGGCGTTTTCACCCAAAGCTGCTGTTCACTAGATGCTTTGTGTTTGTCACACCATTCTTTGTAAACTTCAGAGACTGTTTTGTGTGAAAATCTCAGATCAGCTGTGTTTGTGTACGAATGTCTGTGTATGTGTGTATGTCCATGCATTTGTGCATGTGGTTACAGGGGTTGACTCTCAGTTGTTGGCCCTGCCATTCAAACTGGCCACTTGTGAGCTCACTTTCCCCTGAATTCGTAAATCATCTCATACCTGTTATTAAAGTTAGGCATGAGGTTTGCCTCTACCACTCTACTGTCCAGGTCGTTCCAATTCCTGCTCACTCTGGGGCTGAAGAAATATTTCCTAACATCTGTGTTTTCAACTTCCAGCTGTGCCCTCGTGTACCTGTTTCCCGTCTCTCTATGTCCGTCGTCCTCCAGTAGTGTTGATCCCTTCTGGTGTAGCTCTTCAACAGATTCCCTTCAAGAGAGGGACCTTGATGCTGGTGAGGGGCTCTTTATGTAAGGAATTGGACCTGTGCTCCAATTCCTTGATTCGAGCCTGAATGCCTTCCTTCCCCGGGCACAATATGACCCTTATATATTTAGCGCTTCCTCCCATGACTACAATTGGGAACATACTGGTCCCGTTTCAGTTTTCGGGGAAACTTTCGTTTCCTCTTTAATTCCAGCTCGGATTTGGGCAGTATATATTTTTTTCCGAGCTCCCGCTAGGCAGGATTCGATAAGACGTAAGTTTTGATGGCCCTCGAAACCCCCAATAAACCGTTCAACAGGTGCTCACGTGATCTACAGGTGTTCGAGAAATGTTCAACAGGTGTTCAACTTGTTTTTGGTCAGTTTCTCAGCTCGGTGATATCCGTCGTTGATGAACAGGTGTTTGATGAAGAATTCTGCCGAAGAACATTGTTATGGCTTCGGACACAGGCACAGGTGTTCTCCAGCAGGTGTTCTGCCGGTGATACTTTATCATGGTTCCTAGCCTCATTTTTCAATATGGAAATCCTTTGATTCAAGAAACTGGAACATTATGAACACAGGTACTAGTACATGACATGTGGTTCATGGTCGTCAAGGTATATTACCAGCAGCCAGGGAACAATCAGTACATATACAATAAATTTAATTAAGGAAAAAAAAAGACACACCAGATGTTTTTTGAGTACTAATGTATTCCCACCATCAAAGTTATATTTACACTTATTTACAAAATGTCCAAAAATTACCTTTGTGGGTTTAGCGCTTAGTTTTGACTGACAGAATGTCTAATAAATTTAGCAGATACCGAGAGCAAGAATGAGAAGTCACTGGCTATGGCTCGTATACTTATTCGGAGAGAGAACTTGAGTATATTTTAAATCAATCTGAAGCAAGTGAGAGACTGACCTCCAGATCTGGGTTTAGTTACAAGGCCAACTAGCCTGGAGTTTAACCCCTCACCCCTTCTTGGTTGACAGTTACAACTGTTAGTTATTTTCGATGTAGACGGTTGCCCCAACGCGTATATTGGTGATAAGCTACTGGGCTTTTTTCTGATTATGGATGACGTGTTGGATGTGTGGATGTGACGCACTCTGAATAAAAATGACACAGTTAGTGCTAATAACTTTCCATTCTTCAAGTGCCGTAAGTACCCTACTGGTTCAGCACTTCCCAGTCATTTAGTAATTTAATAATTCCACACACACAGGTGTGGAATTATTTAGGATTTGCTGCGATATTGGAGTGTGGACACATTAACAGAGAATCCATAAAGCTGGACTTGTATCCTGGAGGTGGGCAGTACAGTGCCTGCACTCTGCAGGAGGGGTGGACTCTGAAGTAGAGTGCTTGCACTCTGTAAGAGGGGTGGAGGTGGAATGTATAGTGCCTGCACTCTCAAGGAGGGGTAGGGATGATAAATAAAACACTTGTGCAATAATTGGGTATCTTTATTCTGGTAACGTTTCGCCAGCCAGTGGCTGTCTCATTTATCAACTTGTCTGTTTTCTAAATCATTTATACTTAGGGGTGGAGATGGTGTGGTTTGTGACTTCTCCAAATATTTATCAGGACAGCTGTTGAATGAGTGATAGTGAATGTGTTTCCTTTATTGGACCACCCCACCTTACTAGAGAACTGGCCATGGTAAAAAGAGAACGTTAGGTAGCGTGTTTGCATTGCGATTGGTGGACAGAAGATCGAGTCTCTTCCTTCGGGTAAACAGAGACAGAGACAGCAGGTTTAAGAATTATATTGCATTACGTCTTCTAATGATATCTTATTTTTCCCCTATAATCTACCTTGTCCATAATTACTATTGCATTGGCTTTGTCTGCTTTCGTAAGGTGAAGTCCAGGATCTTTCCTTAATTCATGGTATGACTTAACAAATCTTTGAGGACACTTGTGGGCTGTTCATGGAGTTTTGGAGGTTCGATTCTCCGTCAGCTAATCGTGGCCTGGTCTCCGATCAGTCTTGTTGATGGTTCTCCGATAGTGTAAAGGAGTTCCCACACCTCTCGCCCAGCCTGAGAATCGAACCTGGGTCCTTTGTGCAAACCGAGCGCCCTTCTACAGAACTAGTCTGTATGACCCATACTGGTTTTGCGCGTTTTAATAATAATAATAATAATAATAGTTACAATACGTGTAAAGTTTAAAAAAAATATTTTAACAGGTCTTTAAGATTAAGCAACCTGTAGTGTAATGGTAAAGTGCTCGGATTCGATTAACGAAATGTGTCCGCGTCTCCTTACAACTGATATCCTTCTTCGCATAGCAGCAAATAGGTATATCTGAGTGTTAGCCGATTGTTATGCTATCCTGGGAGGTGGCAGTATATCTTAGGGTTGGACTCTGGAAAGAACCGATGTGAGACAAAAATTCAACTGTCCTCCTCAACCTGTGTCCTACCCACTTTGTGTCCTCCTCAACCTGTGTCCTACCCACCTTGTGTCCTCCTCAACCTGTGTCCTACCCACCTTGTGTCCTCCTCAACCTGTGTCCTACCCACTTTGTGTCCTCCTCAACCTGTGTCCTACCCACCTTATGTCCTCCTCAACCTGTGTCCTACCCACTTTGTGTCCTCCTCAACCTGTGTCCTACCCACTTTGTGTCCTCCTCAACCTGTGTCCTACCCACCTTATGTCCTCCTCAACCTGTGTCCTACCCACCTTGTGTCCTCCTCAACCTGTGTCCTACCCACTTTGTGTCCTCCTCAACCTGTGTCCTACCCACCTTATGTCCTCCTCAACCTGTGTCCTACCCACTTTGTGTCCTCCTCAACCTGTGTCCTACCCACCTTATGTCCTCCTCAACCTGTGTCCTACCCACTTTGTGTCCTCCTCAACCTGTGTCCTACCCACTTTGTGTCCTCCTCAACCTGTGTCCTACCCACCTTGTCCTCGTCAACCTGTGTCCTACCCACCTTATGTCCTCCTCAACCTGTGTCCTACCCACTTTGTGTCCTCCTCAACCTGTGTCCTACCCACCTTATGTCCTCCTCAACCTGTGTCCTACCCACCTTGTGTCCTCCTCAACCTGTGTCCTACCCACCTTGTGTCCTCCTCAACCTGTGTCCTACCCACCTTGTCCTCGTCAACCTGTGTCCTACCCACCGTGTCCTCCTCAACCTGTGTCCTACCCACCTTGTCCTCGTCAGCCTGTGTCCTACCCACCTTGTGTCCTACCCACCTTGTGTCCACCCCACCTTGTGTCCTACCCACCTTGTGTCCTACCCACCTTGTGTCCTTCACACCCTGTGTCTTCGCTCCTACATGTCCTCCTCTCGTTGATTACAATTTATTATTGCAGGCTATATAGGAGGGCATTAAATGAAGGGGCATCAAGTAAGACTAACCAAATACCAATAATTGTGGGTGTGCCAATGTGACTTGCATTCATCCTTACTGATTACATCTGGCTTACGGCTGTATAATTAGATTAGTAATTATGATGCAGCCAGTGGCTGCCTCAGACTAGTTCTTGTGTCCAGTCTGCTCACCTGCACCCCCCCCTCAAGGAAGGTTCCTTGATGTTGGTGAGGGGCTCTTGATTTAGGGAATTGGATCTGTGCTCCAGTTCCCCGAATTAAGCCTGAATGCCTTCCACATCCCCCCCCCCCCAGGCGCTGTATGATCCTCCGGGTTTAGCGCTTCCCCTTTGATTATAATAATAATAATAATCACCTGCACCCAACCTGTCAGCTCCGGTCCTCTCAGCTTCAGGTCAGCCAGCACCAATTTTGTCATTTCCCGTCCTGTCAGCACCAGTTATCTTGTCAACTACAACTGAAGTCTCCTGGCAGCTGATAAACGCTGTGTGAATTATTTATATGACATGCATGTTACCTGTAGCCGCTGCGGCAGGGTCACCTCCCCCGCGACGCGGTCCCAGACCAGACCTCTTGGTTGCTGGCCTGATCGAACAGATTGTTGGTGCCAGGCTTAATGTTGGTGAAAGGATTTTTATTTGAGGAATTGGAGGTGCTCTCCCCATCCTTAGATTAAATCCGATTACCTCCAGTTCCCCAGCAGGTGTGCAAGCCTTACAGATTTAGCGCTTTTCTGTGAATAATACAAAAATGCTCTAGTCATCTGCGGATTTTTTTGTTATAAATTTTAATAATTTGTACAAGACTGAAATAAGTGTCAGTGCACTGTCCTGAGCCTGTACTCACCTATTTGTGGTTGCAGAGGTCGATTCATAGCTCCTGGCCCCGCCTTTTCGCTCCAAGAGCCTTATCGTATCTCATCTTTCAGCTATGTATGGATCTTGCCTCCACTATCACTCTCCAGATTGCTACACTTCCTGACAACTCTAAGGCTGAAGAAATGCTTCCTAACATCCCTATGACTCATCTGAGTTGCTACCTTCCAGTTGTGTCCCCCTTTTCCTGTGTCCCATCTCTGATACATTCTGGCCCTGTCCACCTTGACAATACTTATCATTATTTTATACATCGTTATCATGTCTTGTCTACCTCTCATGTCTTTCAGTGTCTTCAGGTTGAATTCCCTTAACTTCTGGTCATAGGACATACCTTTTAACTCCAGGACTAGTTTTGTTGCAAACCTTTGCACTTTCTCCAATTTCTTAACGTATTTGACTAGGTGTGGGTTCCATTCTGGTGCTGCATACTCCAATGGGCCTGACGTACAATGTCTTGAATGACTCCTTACTTAGATGTCAAAATGCAATTTTAGAGTTTTCCAAGTGCCCATACCTGGAGTTTACCTGGAGAGAGTTCCGGGGGTCAACGCCCCCGCGGCCCGGTCTGTGACCAGGCCTCCTGGTGGATCAGAGCCTGATCAACCAGGCTGTTGCTGCTGGCTGCACGGAAACCAACGCACGAGCCACAGCCCGGTTGGTCAGGAACCGACTTTAGGTGCTTGTCCAGTGCCAGCTTGAAGGCTGCCAGGGGTCTGTTGGTAATCCCCCTTATGTATGCTGGGAGGCAGTTGAACAGTCTCGGGCCTCTGACACTTATTGTATGGTCTCTTAACGTGCTAGTGACACCCCTGCTTTTCATTGGGGGATGTTGCATATGCTACAGCAGTTATTTGGTTAATGTGCGCCTCAGGAGATGTGCTCGGTATGATGCTCACCCCAACATCCTTTTTGAATGAGTTTTGCAGCTTTTGACTCCCCAAGGCTGTACTCTGTCTGCGGTCTTCTTTGTCATTTCCAAAGCTTCATGACTTTGCACTTAGTGTCAGCACAGTCTTGAGCCTGCATCGGCACAATCTTGAGCCTGCATCGGCACAATCTTGAGCCTGCGTCGGCACTGTCTTAAGCCTGTGTCAGTACATTGACTGCGAGATGTAACAGCTGTAGTTTGCTCACCCCACGCTGACCACCACCATAACTTAATTAATACGAAATATTAAACTTCTCTCGTATTTTTCTTTGATGTAAGCCTCGCTATGTCCATCTCTCACAGTTGATTCATTCGTAGACACTACGATGCCCCCCCGGGTGCCGTAGAGGCATATCAAGGATTGGAAAATGCAATGGGGGACGTAATATTGTGAAAAATAAACGCAGGAGTGTTAAACTTGGAGTGGGCAGCCTGGGGCGGTTCTTCCCCGGTGCAGACGGATTCTACGTTCAGTTGACGATCACTTTCCGTGTGGGTTGGTTGTGCGCCGCTCGCTCCTCAGGTATTATTGAGAGTATTGCTTCAAAAGTTTTCTGATAAGTTATTGTAAGTGCTTGATGTATTGAGTTAGTGCAGGAGGAGGGCAGTGCATTGTGCAGGTGTGACCAGTGTGGAGAGTTTTCTCATAAACAAAAGTTTTTTTTTTATCCCCTAACGAGGACTTCCACTGGATATTTTTGAGACCAGAAGTGCCTAACATAACAGGTAAGTTGATCCTCATTACCGTATGTTGCTACCTTGATGCCCGTGAGGTGGGCTCTTGATCCAGAAGAATCATCCCTGTCCACCCCTATGGTCAGACTTGTCTTCCATTCCCCAGGGAGGGTGTGACCTCCCCCCTGCGGGCTTACCGCTTCCCCCGGAATATAATAATAACGATCACCGTATGTTACCAGTCACCTGTCTCGTCGTATCATCCCGTCACGGATGATAGTTTGCCGGATTTTTCTGTTACGTTGACAGAACCTTACGACAGGTGAGGTTCAAGGTCAGTATGACCCGCCCCAACAGGTTCACTCCAGCTGGTAACTTGTATTGTGACTTTGTGTGTGTTTGTGACCTGGTGTAGGTGTGGGAGGGTGTTAGTATGTAGGTATCCCGGTTGTGTAGGTATCTAGGCTGATAATTCGTGAGTACTCATGTTGCTAGTACGTAGGTATCCTGGTTGTTAGTATGCAGGTATCCAGATTGCTAGTGGGTATGGACCCAGGTTGTTAGCACATAGGTATCCTGATTAGCATGTAGGTACTCAGGCTGTGTAGGTATCTAGGTTGTTAGTGGGTATGGACCCAGGTTGTTAGTGTGTAGGTACTGCACGTTGGTAGTGTTGGTGGTGAAGGGCTCTTGATCCAAGGCCCCAGAAGGAAGGCTGTGTATTTTTAGGTAAACACAATTTGTGTATTGTTGTTTAGCATAGGCTGTGTTTTAATTAACATTACCTGTATTTTGTAGGTTTATAGATGTTTGTGTTAAGTAAGTCGTGTATAACATTTGCAAACCTCACCTTATAGGCCAAAGAGTTATCCTTCCTACCTTAAGTCATTTAAAATCCCAGGACCTAGCTAAGGCATACTGTACAAACTCCTCCTCCCCTCTTCAGGATGCGACCTCATGTACCTGTTTATTGCTAATTGAAAAGGGAAAGGTAGAAAGAAACTTGTCCATACGTCCAGTCCCAGGACCAATTATGTACCTCTGTAATCTTTTGACTACCGCCCACAGGATGGGTATGGGGTGCATAATAAATATATTAAACTAACTCGTACATCCTACACTTCCTAGAATCGACGCGGGTCACAATTGTTGGGAGTCGAAGGCTTATCAGTGATGTACGAGTGTAGGTTACTGTACCATGCATTATCGTTGTTAAAGCGAGGTACAGTATAAAAATGTCTTCTCTTATGGTTACAGTTAAGTACTGCATCACGTGAAAATACAGCTGTGACCTATCTTGAAAGTTCCATTAAGGCCAAACATTCCTGCTGACGCCTGATCACTCTGGGTGTTACTGTCAGCGGCCTGCATGCTTAAGTAGGCATGACAGTTAGTTTAATATCTTTATTATGCACCCCATACCCATCCTGTGGTGGTGTTCAGAATATTACAGGGGCGCACAATGAGTCCAGGAATTGGGCCCCAAAGTTTTGATAGCTGAGCAAGTTACAGAGATAATGTAGGCATGACAGCTGATCCGATACTTACTGCGGAAATTTTTATCCTTTTCCTTTCGAAAACTTGTACTACCTTTCTTCCGGCAATATTTCTTATATCTGCTGGTAGAAAGTTGAAGAGTCTTGGACCATGGATGTTGACACATTGTTCCTATTTGCCTATGACACCCTTGCTTTTATTTTACACTTCAGGTCCCCTATATATACATCTACATGTATATATAGGGGACCTGATCCTTAAGTATTAGCCATTAGAAAACTTTGTTGATATTTGTAATTTTTTTTTTGTATCTTGGATTGAGGAAACTTTCGTGGTTACTTTGGTAACGTCTGTAAGAGTGAAGATTTCAGGACCGCGTTTTACAGCAGTAAGACTCGGATGGAAACAAGACATTTACCCGAAACAAGTGTTGAACCCATTCCCAACATCCTGGAATGGTCTGGATAATATCTAAAACCCTTATCGGTGTAAGTTCAAAAGAAAGGTTGCCTCGTAATTCGACGACGGTGGAGATGGAAATTCAAGTGTGTAGGTACAGATTTGACCATTTTATGTGTGAGTTGCTGTATAGCCCTTGTGGCTTAGCGCTTCTTTTTGATTATAATAATAATAATATGTGTGAGTTATACTACCATTAAATCACATTAAATAAATCTCAGTTTACCTCTTCAGTATTTAACGGTTGATGCACATTACGACCAGAATAGTGCCCATAAGTTTTGTTTGTGTGTGAGCAAATTTGTAAGTAAAGTAAAATAGTTAAAAAAAAAAAAGCATGGAATCGTTGAAATCCGTGTTATAACCGATGAATGACTTTTTTATTTATTTCAAATTTTCAGCACTGGTGTCCCAATTTGTTGTTGTTGTTTTTAATAGTGATATTCATTTATATTCATCGGCTTCACAATATCACAGATGATGCATTCTCTAAGACTAAGTAGATTGATGCTCCATAAATTTAATATAAGTGCAAATTTGAAATTTTACTGAAATTGTTGAAACAAAAAAACTTGAATTGTTGGAATGAAATCATTTACTGGAGAATGCCTTTTCGAATTGTCTTCAAACTTTCAGTAATAAAGTAAAACTTGGCATTAATTCTGATGGTCTTCAGACTCTAACAGCCGGTATGTCTTAACTGAAAGTATTTTAGCATTGATCTTGGGCTGTGTGTGGTTCCTAATTTTCCAAATTTGACTTCCATAAAATCAAATTAAATTTCCTTAAAAAAAAAACTCAATATTTTTTCTCAAAGGATTGTACAGAATTTTAGGTAGAATGTAAATGAGAAAATAAAATAAAATAAAAATTCGCATTTATCATGACATTTTTAAGTTTAACATTGATGGACTTTACTATTTTCGGAACATTCTCAGCAATTTTTGTTTCTTCCAAAATCTTCGTGTACAACTCGAGAACGCATTATTTGATCGACTTCAAGTTTCAGCAATGGTTTACTGTATATAGGGCAAAACTCAATTAACTTTATTGGATTATCAGGTTATTCTAAGCTAAATTTACATGATGTAAATTTATATGCACATGTGTGTTAACACCATTGTAAAATATTTGAACGTTTTGTACCCATAGTTTTAATAAAATTAGCTAAATTACTTAGATATATCTTAAACCTTAAGTGCTGGTAAATCTTATAGAAAAGTATAGATTGCCATTTTTTATGGAAGAAACTAGAAAAATTGAAATACTGGTTTTCATAGGATAATTGCTGAGTGCCTCACCCAATTGTTTCTACTATTCAGCGCTGATAATTTGATAATACAAATTCTGAGCAGCTTTAATGCCTCTACAGTTTGGCTTCAACGCTGATGTTTCTTAGGGAATGTTTTGAACGAGTTTTGGGCTGCAAATGTCATAATTTGCTATTTTTTTTTATTGAAATCGGGATATTAGTCTCTGTGTGATAACTTGCAAACAACTGTAACTCGCTTCAACTCTTCAGTGCTAATATTTAAATGCATCAGAAACTTATTCTGCACACTGCACTATTTTTTGGCATACATTAACGTACAGGGGTTTGTGGTTATGGTTATGAAATTAAGCCAGGTATAGGTAAAGTGCTGATAAAAACAAGGCATACCTTACTCGTATTGATAGAGTGAGGGTACAGATAACTCATGAAGATTCAGCGAGGGTACAGAGAACACATGCATATGCAGTAAAGGTACAGGTAACACATGCAGATACAGGTAATACGTACAAGTACAGTCAGGTTACAGGCACACCACAAATCCCTTTCAAATATATATATATATATATATATATATATATATATATATATATATATATATATATATATATATATATATATATATATATATATATATATATAATTTACGCAGCCGTTGTAGTGGAGGGCAGCCCTTGATTACTCTTGAAAGCGCTTCGAGTTCCCTAGGGCTATGTTATTTCCCGTGCCTTACGTTCTAAGACTTAGCGGAGACCCTCCGGGACGTGCACACACACACACACACACAGACACACACACACACACACACACACACACACACATGTAGTTCCCATTTTCAAAAAAGGAGACAGAAAAGAGGCACTAAACTATAGACCTGTGTCATTGACGTGTATAGTATGCAAAATTATGGAGAAGATTATCAGGAGGAGAGTGGTGGAGCACCTGGAACGGAACAGGAGTATAAATGCCAACCAGCACGGATTCACGGAAGGCAAATCCTGTGTCACAAACCTTCTGGAGTTTTATGATAAAATAACAGAAGTAAGACAAGAGAGAGAGGGGTGGGTTGATTGCATCTTCTTGGACTGCAAGAAGGCCTTTGACACAGTTCCTCACAAGAGATTAGTGCAGAAGCTAGAGCATCAGGCGCATATAACAGGAAGGGCACTGCAATGGATCAGAGAATACCTGACAGGGAGGCAACAACGAGTCATGGTACGTAATGATGTATCACAGTGGGCACCTGTGACGAGCGGGGTCCCACAGGGGTCGGTCCTAGGACCAGTGCTATTTTTGGTATATGTGAACGACATGACGGAAGGGTTAGACTCAGAAGTGTCCCTGTTTGCAGATGATGTGAAGTTAATGAGGAGAATTAAATCTGATGAGGACCAGGCAGGACTTCAAAGAGACCTGGACAGACTGGACACCTGGTCCAGCAAATGGCTTCTCGAATTTAATCCTGCCAAATGCAAAGTCATGAAGATAGGGGAAGGGCACAGAAGACCACAGACAGAGTATAGGCTAGGTGGCCAAAGACTGCAAACCTCACTCAAGGAGAAAGATCTTGGGGTGAGTATAACACCGAGCATGTCTCCGGAAGCACACATCAATCAGATAACTGCTGCAGCATATGGGCGCCTGGCAAACCTGAGAACAGCATTCCGACACCTTAGTAAGGAATCATTCAAGACACTGTACACCGTGTATGTCAGGCCCATACTGGAGTATGCAGCACCTGTTTGGAACCCGCACTTGATAAAGCACGTCAAGAAACTAGAGAAAGTACAAAGGTTTGCAACAAGGTTAGTTCCAGAGCTAAGGGGAATGTCCTATGAAGAAAGATTAAGGGAAATTGGCCTGACGACACTGGAGGACAGGAGGGTCAGGGGAGACATGATAACGACATATAAAATACTGCGTGGAATAGACAAGGTGGACAAGGACAGGATGTTCCAGGGAGGGGACACAGAAACAAGAGGCCACAATTGGAAGTTGAAGACACAAATGAGTCAGAGAGATAGTAGGAAGTATTTCTTCAGTCATAGAGTTGTAAGGCAGTGGAATAGCCTAGAAAATGACGTAGTGGAGGCAGGAACCATACACAGTTTTAAGACGAGGTTTGATAAAGCTCATGGAGCGGGGAGGGATAGGGTCTAGTAGCAGCCGGTGAAGAGGCGGGGCCAGGAGCTAGGACTCGACCCCTGCAACCACAAATAGGTGAGTAAATAGGTGAGTACACACACACACACACACACACACACACACACACACACACACACACACACACACACACACACACACACACACACACACACACACACACACACCCCTAACAACAATATTCAATACATCTATCGAAACAGGGAGATTGCCTGAGGCATGGAAGACAGCAAATGTAGTCCCAATCTTTAAAAAAGGAGACAGACATGAAGCATTAAACTACAGACCAGTGTCACTGACATGTATAGTATGCAAAATCATGGAGAAGATTATCAGGAGAAGAGTGGTGGAACACCTAGAAAGGAACAATCTCATCAACAGCAGCCAACATGGTTTCAGGGACGGGAAATCTTGTGTCACAAACCTACTGGAGTTCTATGACATGGTGACAGCAGTAAGACAAGAGAGAGAGGGGTGGGTGGATTGCATTTTCTTGGACTGCAAGAAGGCGTTTGACACAGTTCCACACAAGAGATTGGTGCAAAAACTGGAGGACCAAGCAGGGATAACAGGGAAGGCACTACAATGGATCAGGGAATACTCGTCAGGAAGACAGCAGCGAGTAATGGTACGTGGCGAGGTGTCAGAGTGGGCACCTGTGACCAGCGGGGTCCCACAGGGGTCAGTCCTAGGACCAGTGCTGTTTCTGGTATTTGTGAACGACATGACGGAAAGAATAGACTCCGAGGTGTCCCTGTTTGCAGATGATGTGAAGTTGATGAGAAGAATTCACTCGATCGAAGACCAGGCAGAACTACAAAGGGATCTGGACAGGCTGCAGACCTGGTCCAGCAATTGGCTCCTGGAGTTCAATCCCACCAAGTACAAAGTCATGAAGATTGGGGAAGGGTAAAGAAGACCGCAGACGGAGTACAGTCTAGGGGGCCAGAGACTACAAACCTCACTCAAGGAAAAAGATCTTGGGGTGAATATAACACCAGGCACATCTCCTGAAGCGCACATCAACCAAATAACTGCTGCAGCATATTGGCGCCTAGCAAACCTCAGAACAGCATTCCGACATCTTAATAAGGAATCATTCAGGACCCTGTACACCGTGTACGTTAGGCCCATATTGGAGTATGCGGCACCAGTTTGGAACCCACACCTAGCCAAGCACGTAAAGAAACTAGAGAAAGTGCAAAGGTTTGCAACAAGACTAGTCCCAGAGCTAAGAGGTATGTCCTACGAGGAAAGGTTAAGGGAAATCAACCTGACGACACTGGAGGACAGGAGAGATAGGGGGGACATGATAACGACATACAAAATACTGAGAGGAATTGACAAGGTGGACAAAGACAGGATGTTCCAGAGATTGGACACAGTAACAAGGGGACACAGTTGGAAGCTGAAGACACAGATGAATCACAGGGATGTTAGGAAGTATTTCTTCAGCCACAGAGTAGTCAGTAAGTGGAATAGTTTGGGAAGCGATGTAGTGGAGGAAGGATCCATACATAGCTTTAAGCAGAGGTATGATAAAGCTCACGGCTCAGGGAGAGTGACCTAGTAGCGATCAGTGAAGAGGCGGGGCCAGGAGCTCGGACTCGACCCCCGCAACCTCAACTAGGTGAGTAGGTGAGGTGAGTACACACCAGCACATACGACGCCAGTTGCGACGCCAGTTGTGACGCAACTTGCGACGCGGCTTATGAGGCGACTTGTGAAAAGGTGTTAAAATATACTTGTCGTTCCGAATAGGTAAAACTTGCGATTTTGGCTTAAATGAGTTCTTGCTAATTGACCAGTTTTACCTATTCGGCATGACATTATATATATATATATATATATATATATATATATATATATATATAAAAATATATATATATATATATATATATATATATATATATATATATATATATATGTAATATAATATATATAATGCATGATAATGGAGAATATAAAGAATGAGTTAGTAAATTACCTGACGGGCTCTTGATTCAGGGGAATTAGAACTACCCTTCTTTTCCTCGGATAAAACCCTATTGCCTCCGATTCCCCAGGCGCTGTATGACCCGAACTGGTTTAGCGTTTCCTAATGAAATTGATAGGGTTGGATGGTAGGCGACTGATGAGGCTAAGGAGGGCAAACCAGGGCTGTGAGGTACACGACTTGCACAGTAGATTTGTCAGACCCAACACGGCTAGGTGTCAGCCGTTAATGTTGCCTAGACTATGATGTGAATATAATCGCCCCGCAGTATATGCTGTCTAAATTATATGTGAAGATAATCGTTTTGTAATGCAACCTAATCTATATAATTTGAATATAATCATCCTATAATGCTGCCTGAACAAAATTAATATAATCGACCTATAAGGTTGCCCGCGCAAAATTATTATAATCATCCTATAATGATCCCTGAACAAATTAATGTAATTGTTCTATAAGGCTGCCTGCGCAAAATTATTATAATCATCCTATAATGCTGCCTGAAAAAAATTAATATCCTCCTGTAATGCCGTTTAAATATATGTAATTTAAAGATAATTGCTCTATAATGCTTGCTAAGCAATATAATTTGAATATTATCGTTCTACGGTTCTGCTTAAACATTCTAATTTGAATATATTCGCTTTATAATGCCTAAATAATATAATTTAAAGATATATATATTCTTCCTATAATGGTGCTTGAGCAGTAAATCTACTCATACTTGAAGCCTCGCCCTACCAGCAGCAACAGCCAGATTGACCAAGCGAACACCCGGAAAAATCTTGGCCCAGGGCCGACCTGCGGGAATAGGACGACTCTCGATTACATGTATATACAGTGTATATACACCAATGGTATTATCCACTGTTACATCAGTGTATATATGCACTGATGTAACAATCATGGGAATGCCCGCAAGCAGCACTGATGTTTGAGTCATTTCATGACGTTGTCACACCAGTTCATCTGCCAGGAAACGTTAGGTAACTAGTCTAGCGTTTACAGAGTACTGTATTTCCTTATCTGTCGTACGGAGATTACTGCATTTTCTTATCTATCGTGTGTAGAACACTGTATTTTCTTATATACCATACGCAGAGTACTGCATTTTGTTATCTGTCGTGTGCGGACACCTGCAATCTCATATCCATTACCTTATTGTTTTCATGTAATTTTAAAATCAGAGGACTGTGTACTCTTGTGTTGTGACTGTGCTGGGGCTCTGTTATGGCTATGCTAATGCTGTGATATGGCTGTGCTGTGTATACAGTATTTGCTCAGCTGTAATCCTGTCTGAGCTACGGATTCGTAGCGTAGTCGTGAACGCCACAGCCGGTAATCCGGATTCCCCGAGAACGTATACACCACACTCCTGGAGCATCATCCCGGCGTACGGAACCACCGTCCGTCTTCCACGTTGTTGCAATACCTCATTTTTTTTTTATTTTCCCATCTCCAGAGAGATAAATGTTAGTTTTTACATTACTATGCTTTAATGATAACCTTAAATAAAAATACTAATTACAATCAAACAAAACTCGGACAGAAGGGTAAGATACGAGAGACAGTATCGTCTTTTATCGTCTACAAACTACGTTTTTTCCATCTTTAGAAGACAGGTTAGAAGCAAGCACCCCACAAGGAATGTGCTTTGATCCCGGCGAGAGGCTCTTGATACGAGGTATCGCCCGTATCCTCCCTCCTTTTGGATCAAACCTGCTGGCTTCCTATTCCCCAGGCGCTGCATGACCCCCAGTGGGTTTAGCATTTACGAAAAAGTCACCTGTAAATGACAGAATGTGTCATCGTTTCAGGGGAATTAATAGGAAAAAAAGTTTATCGACTTGTGCGAAACGATGTGTTGTCACACAGCTGGTGGTGGTGTACCAGGAGGCAGGACGTAGTTTTTTAGACGCTCGCAACAGCCATCCTCACACGTGTGTGATGTATTAGTTCTTCTATACACGAAGGGGAAGATTACATGTAATTATCCTCGAGTTTTTTCTGTCCCCCCTTCCCAGCGTTTCCTGTCCACTCCCTCCGGGTCATTTGGTCATATAATATTGGTGGATAATCAGGAAACATTTAACATCTGTAGTTATTCAGGCAGGAATTGTAAAAGTTCAGCTCCCCGCTGAGGATAATTTACTGAATCACAATAATGGTTCCCTTGGAGGTTTCTGGGGAGAATTTATGACCCTGTGGGACGTACGGACGGACACACATGGACACACACGGACACACGGACACAGACACACGAGATCACACGTGGGCATACTCGGACACACACGGACACACACACACACACACACACACACACACACACACACACACACACACACACACACACACACACACACACACACACACACACACACACACACACACAACTGGTTCTGCCCACCTGTTGTGTGCCTCTGACCTCTTAGTGGATGCAGAAGAGGCGGCCTGGTCCAATAGTATCCCGGTAGAGGGACAGCCTGTTCCACCAGGATCTCTGCCCCACCAGGGGTCTCTGGTCCACCAGAATCTCTGCCCCACCAGGATCTCTGGCCCACCCAAGTCCCTATACAGGAGAAAACCTGTTGCAGCTGTGTTCCAGTACAGGACACTGGTCCACACCGCTGGGACAACTAGGTACATGTATCATTCATAAGGTCCAGTTTGTCTTTCCACGAATGTGTAAAGTCAAGATCATGCAGTGTGTGTTTGCCCCCCGGTGTGTACTGACCCCCTGACCTTGTGTTCAGCTTCAGGGTTGTTAGGAAGTGTAATAATAATGATCTAGACCAAGAGGTAGTGGATGCAGGTTCCCTACATTGTTTTAAGAATAGGTATGACAGGGTCCAGGAAGATAAGAGAGCAAGAGGCAAAGCAAGGAGCTGAGACTAGACCCCCGAAACCACAAATAGGCAAGTATACACACACACACACACACACAGGTAAGGCTTGACCTTTGCAGCCGCATATAAGTGAATACATACACAGGTGTGCCAGTGGTGATGGTGAGCAACAGGTGTGCCAGTGGTGATGATAAGCAACAGGTGTGCCAGTGGTGGTGAACAACAGGTGTGCCAGTGTTGGTGAGTAACAGATGTGCCAGTGCTGGTGAGGAGCAACAGGTGTGCCAGTGGTGGTGGTGAGCAACAGGTGTGCCAGTGCTGGTGGTGAGCAACAAGTGTGTCATTGATGATGGTGAGCAACAGGTGTGCCAGTGGTGGTGGTGAGTAACAGGTGTGCCAGTGGTGGTGGTGAGCAGCATGTGTGCAGTGGTGGTGGTGAGCAATACGTGTGCCAGTGGTGGTGGTGAACAACAGGTGTGTCAGTGGTGGTGGTGAGCAGCATGTGTGCAGTGGTGGTGGTGAGCAATACGTGTGCCAGTGGTGGTGGTGAACAACAGGTGTGCCAGTGGTGGTGGTGAGCAGCATGTGTGCAGTGGTGGTGGTGAGCAATACGTGTGCCAGTGGTGGTGGTGAACAACAGGTGTGTCAGTGGTGGTGGTGAGCAATACGTGTGCCAGTGGTGGTGGTGAACAACAGGTGTGTCAGTGGTGGTGGTGAGCAACAGGTGTGTCAATGGTGGAGGTGAACAACAGGTGTGTCAGTGGTGGTGGTGAGCAACAAGTGTGTCATTGATGATGGTGAGCAACAGGTGTGCCAGTGGTGGTGGTAACAGGTGTGCCAGTGGTGGTGGTAACAGGTGTGCCAGTGGTGGTGGTGAGCAACAGGTGTGCCAGTGCTGGTGGTGAGCAACAGGTGTGCCAGTGCTGGTGGTGAGCAACAGGTGTGCCAGTGCTGGTGGTGAGCAACAGGTGTGCCAGTGCTGGTGGTGGTGAGTAATAGGTGTGCCAGTGCTGGTGGTGAGCAACAGGTGTGCCAGTGCTGGTGGTGAGCAACAGGTGTCCCAGTGGTGGTGGTGAGAAATAGATGTGCCAGTGATGGTGGTAAGCAACACGTGTGTCAGTGCTGGTGGTGAGCAACAGGTGTGCCAGTGGTGGTGGTGAGCAACAGGTGTGCCAGTGTTGGTGGTGAGCATCAGGTGTGCCAGTGGTGGTGGTGAGCAACATGTGTACCAGTGGTGGTGGTGAGCGACAGGTGTGTCAGTGGTGGTAGTGAGGTAAATTAGCCACCTGAGAGGCCCCTAGGTGTGTGCGTGTGTACCAGTCTTGGAACACACAAGAGTGCAGTATTCACCTCGTCCGGACGTTCATTTCCTCTCACTTCCTCGTGAGTTTCACCAAATAATCAACAGTTTCTCCACGGAGGATCGATCCACTTAGCTAGTTTCGTCGACTATTTTCTTTAAGCAGACGTTGCGCTGTTTAAAATTCTCGCTTCCACTCTGAGCAGAACGTTTAGATATGAACATTTTCGCACTTTCCTTTTTCTCCATGGCGACACGTGTCGCTGCCGTTCACTGGTAATTTGCTGATCTGTAATCAAATATGCAAATACTGAGTGATGTGTCACCCCAGTGTTTAACATATAAAATGTGCTTCTGCTGCCTCTTTCTTCCTATTCCTCTGAGGGTGTGTTTAAATACATGAAAGCGCTCAGGTTTTATTTCCTATTTTAACTGTGGTATTTTTGCATATTTACAATCACGCATTGTATTGTGATTTCTTCCCCAGTGTACTTTTTATGTACCAGTAACATCTGTGTACCTTTGTTGAATGGGGTTCAATCACGGATTGGGTAATAAACACTCACGAATATATGGGGACGCCAGGCCTGACCTGTCTCCTCTCTTACGACTCAACTTAAACTGCCCTGACGAGTGCCTGGAGAGTGAGTGGCATAGAAATCATACTAGGTCAGCAGTAACGGTCAGTGATATAACAGTCAGTGATTTATGCAGGAGGCAGTGAATCAGTAACGGTTGGTATGAGTCATTATTACTGACACTTCTGGTAACTGATACTACTAGTAATTGATACTACTGAGACCTTCAGTATAACCAAAGCCTCAGTATAACTTACTTAGCTACTTAAACTTTAAATGCTTGTCAGTCCTAGAGAAAAGTTGGGAATTAGTTTGGCTTGTGTTTGTCTTAATTTGCCTTTATTATGGAAAAATTGAAATATAGGCAGGTCCCTCTTTACAGAGCTTCGCTTTACAGCATTTTGCTGATACAGTGGTTTTCAGTTATACCCATTCTTCATTTATTCAAACTTCCTACAATATACTTACCACTCACTATAAGCTAAGGATTAAAATATTTTAAGGTAAGTAATGTGTGTACTGTATATGCATTTTTTAGGCCTAACTGTTGCTCAATATATTATAAACATGTTATGGGGCTTTTATATGCATTTGAAAGTGAAAAAAGGTTATGATTCAATTTACAACAGTAGCCCTGGAGCCTAACCTGCTGTATAAGCAGGGCCGCTCCTGTACTTCTTTTTATGTGACAATTTCTGAGTGCCTCGTCCGAGTAGCATCAACGCTGGTAACAAAATAATGCAACTTCTGAGCAACTTCAAACTTAATATGATTTATTTTAGGATATTAGTCTCTCTTGGATTAGAAAATGGCTTTTCAGATTGGGTTTAAGCTTTCAAAGCTTTTTTTTGTGGATGGTTTGAATTTATCTTAAGCTGTGTATATCCTAACTTCTCATTTTTACTGAAGAAGAGTAGTTTACGTGTGATAACTTGTGAATGCCTCTTCTGAATTTGCTTAAAATCTTCAACGCTAATATTCAAATTCATTACAAACTTATGGCGCACTCTGGACAATTTCTATCATGTGCACTGAGGTACAGGAGACGGGTTATGCAATATGGGGGTACCTGTGTGGGATTGCGAGGCAAACGAAATGCCTCTAGTTGACTGTATTACAGTGGTAGAGTCTCGACTCTCCGTTTGGTAATCGCGACCCAGTGTTTGATGAGCCCGGCTGTTGGTGTACAAAAATATCAAGCGATGGATCAGCACACCTGGGAGGCTACATGACAACGTTTGGGAAAGTGTACGAGGTTAGGAATACTGATGGCAAGCAACCACAAGAGCAAATTGGTAGTATTTTCGAGGAGAAAGAGAGTGTGTGTTAGTTAGTTACCATTCTGTCCTAGGCACATGTCGATTAGACACTTGGCCTTTGTGTGTGTGTGTGTGTGTGTGTGTGTGTGTGTGTGTGTGTGTGTGTGTGTGTGTGTGTGTGAGGTATTGTTTGATGTTCAGAAGTTGCGAAATATTCAGAATTTCAAAATATTTTTGCTTGGATAGGAGTGGTTCGGACCTTTTAAAATATTTTTGGAAGAGCGAGCAAGGAGCGAGGGTGTGGGAATTTATGCAGGGATAACGAGAGGGTTGTATAGGAGGTTGGTGACTTTCTCGACGGTATCATACATTAATGGTATACAATAACGACACGTTTATTATTCATTGTCTATTATCATTCATTGTCTTGAAAGTGTTGAGGATACATGAAACGTTGGCCCAGTGAAAGCTTCTGTAAGGTGTGTTTTAGGTGAAGGTACGTGAGCGCACAGCTAGGTGGCTGAGGTGTGTACTGGTGTGACTAACTGTACTGGTGTGACTGACTGTATTTGTGTGACTGGACTGATATGACTGCCTGTACCGGTGTGACTGACTGTACAGGTGTGACTGTACTGGAAGGTGTCGATGGATCATACGTGAGTGTAGACTGTCAGGTGCGATCAGTAGACTGAACTGTATTGGGGCAGTGACTGCGATTGAGTGTTGCTAGGTTAGTAATGCTCAGACTAGGGATTACTGGGGTGGGGGTTGGAGGGATAGGCAGTTGTGTGCTATTATGGAGGGAAAGGAATATACTCCTGTGGAGGGGGAAGTAGTGGGTGCGCTACCATGGAGGGGAATGTGTGCTCAGTAATCAGATGGAGGAGGCTCTCTGCTGACGACTGTCTACTTTTAGGAGGAAGAGGACGAGGTGTCTGAGTGATGGTTCATCTCCCAAGTGGTTACTTGTGGTTAAGATAAGATAATCAAAGATTTTGTTCGAATTTTTAACCCGGAGGGTTAACCACCCAGGATAACTCAGGAAAGTCAGTGCTTCATCGAGGACTGTCCTTCAGTTTTGTCCCCCAGGATGTGACCCACACCAGTCGACTAACACCCAGGTACCTACTTACTTGCTAGGTGAACGGGGACAGTAGATGTTAGGAAATACGCCTAATGTTTCCACCCGGCCGGGGATTGAACCACCGACACTCAATGTATGATGCGAGAGTGTTGCCGACCAAGCCACGTGACATTCGCTTTGCCGAACTCCCCGCCATGGCGGTATTGCCTCGTTATTTGTATTTCCATTCTCTGGCTTTTTTTGTTTTTACCTCTTATTTTTCGTCTTATCTTTCTCCTTTTTACTCCTCGTCCTCTTCATTTCCACTGCAACGTTGGCCAGAATTCTAGACACACTCACCCGGGCCCAACCCCCCCCCCATACACAAAAAAAAGTGTCACAGAAAAGAAAGGTAAATTTTCGTGATGGGCAGACATTCAGATTATAGTTTCAGTAAATGTTGCAGACGTTGAGAGTTTACGTTGTTCTCGGTGTTCAGTTTGGAGGTTAGTGTTGTAAATGTGAGTGTTCATCTCGGTGTTCAGTTTGGAGGTTAGTGTTGTACATGTCAGTGTTCATCTCGGTGTTCAGTTTGAAGGGTAGTGTTGTACATGTCAGTGTTCATCTCGGTGTTCAGTTTGGAGGGTAGTGTTGTACATGTCAGTGTTCATCTCAGTGTTCAGTTTGGAGGGTAGTGTTGTACATGTCAGTGTTCATCTCGGTGTTCAGTTTGGAGGGTAGTGTTGTACATGTCAGTGGTCATCTCGGTGTTCAGTTTGGATATTTTTTGTGTGCTGTCTTACAAGTTGCTGGCACAACGTAAGATGTAGCAGAAGCCAATGGTACAATTTGATGTGTTGGATGTCTCTGGTACAATTTGATGTGCTGGATGTCCCTGGTACAGTTTAATGTGTTAGATGTCTCTGGTACAATTGGATATGTAGGGTGTGTCTGGTGCAGTTGGATGTGCTGGATGTCTCTTACAATTGGATGTGTTGGATATCTTTGGTACAGTTGGATGTTTCTGGTACAATTGGATGTGTAGGGCGTCTGGTACAGTTGGTTGTGTAGGGTTCTGATACAGTTTAAGGGGTAGGATAGGATAAGCCAGTGGTATGATTCGTGTAGAATAAACCAGTGGTATAACTCAAGGTATGGAACAAGTCATTAATAGCTTTGTGGTGCCGGAGAGTTCTTATGTGGCATGAGGAGAAGCTACCACTGGAACAATGTCTTGCCAGATTGTCAAGATACCATTGGTAACGCAGTAATTATTTCCGGTGGGTTGCGGTCCGACAGCAGCAGCAGCAGGAGCAACAACAGCAGCCGGTCCTCTCCTAGACTATGGGAAAGACTGGTGAAACTGTTACTGGAAATCTGTGGGAATTTAATGATACATTCTCTCTCTCTCTCTCTCTCTCTCTCTCTCTCTCTCTCTCTCTCTCTCTCTCTCTCTCTCTCTCTCTCTCTCTCTCTCTCTCTCTCACTTCCTCGCTCGCTCGCTAACACCTGGCGGGGCCAGGAGCTGTGAATCAACCCCTGCAACCACATATAGGTCAGCACACACTTTGTTGTTCTTTATTAATTAGCAACTCTCATATATTCTCCATTTAGGGTCAGTTAGTGGATTCACTACTACGCTGCCTGGTTTTTAAATTAATTCTGCCGCCGTAGTGTCTAGTCACTCTTAGTGTGTGTCTATATCCACCCTGTGGACGGTAGAGGATGGTTTATTGTGCACCCTTTTTTCATCCTTAAGACAGTAGTGAGAGAGCATATGGACATTGTTGGTATTTTGGTGCACTGAAAGCCTTAAAAACTGGTTCATATCGTAGCAGCCTAGTGAGGCAGGTGGCTTCAATGCTAGGACAGCATTTCAGAAGCTATCCACGCGAGTCTTGTAATTATAATAGGTGTAATAACCGCAAGTCACGCATGAATAAATAAAAGCAATCTATAATTAGGGTTGCTTGAGAGCCTCGTGCGTGTGTGTGTGTGTGTTAGTTGTGTGTGTGTGTGTGTGTGTGTGTGTGTGTGTGTGTGTGTGTGTGTGTGTGTGTGTGTGTGTGTTTGTTTTGAGCGGAAAGAGTTTACATAATTGTTTGCTAAGTTGCAGCATATGGTGTAGTTACCCATCCTCCCTCTCTCCCCCTGCCACGTCTGCTGCTCCCACCCATACCAACTCTCAGGTGAACTGAAGGTTACACGGCATCCCTCAGTGCTGCTGGTGACGTTATTGTCTAGTGGTTTACTTTGGTGGTGATGGTGCTATTATGTAGTGGTTTCGTTTCGCAGGGGTGCTATGGTCTTATGATGGGTGTGGTGCTCAAGTCTAGTTGTTGCCTTTTGTAGTGGTGCTCTTGTGTAATGGTGTCCTGTGGCGGTGGTGCAATTGTGTAGTGGTGTCCTGTGGTGGTGGTGGTGTTATTGTGTAGTGGTTTTCTCTGGTTGTGGTGTAGTGGTTTTCTGTGGTGGTGATGCTATTGTGCAGTAGTTTCTGTGGTGATGGTGCTATTTAGTAGTGGTTTTCTGTGGTGGTGTTGGTTTTTTGGTGGTTTCCTGTGATGGTGCTGTTGTATAGTGGTTTAGTGTGGTGCTGAGCTGCTGTGTGTCTCTGGGATGAGATAAGACCATTAATTTTATTATAATTTAAGACCTTAGAGGAAAAAAAAAAAAGATGGCTTTGAGACTGAAGGCAAGACTTACTTCAGTCTCCCGTGCTTCCCCGTTTTCTGTTACGCCGTCATGACTTTTGCATTTATGTTAGTAAGTTTATTTAGGTACAGGTATACATACGTACAATTATCATACATAGTTTAACGTATGTGTAAACTACCTAGAATAAACCCCCCCCACCCAAAAAAAAAATCAGACAAATTTGATTAAACAGCTTGGGATAGTTTTTTAAGCCTACCTTAAAAATGCTTATTATCAAGGTTGGTTACAGACTGCCTCAAAACATTATTAAACCCACTTTAAAAGGCTCGTTACCAAGCCTTGTTAAACCCACCTCAAAAGGTTCGTTACCAAGCCTTGTTAAACCCACCTCAAAAGGTTCGTTACCAAGCCTTGCTAAACCCACCTCAAAAGGTTCGTTACCAAGTCTTGTTAAACCCACCTCAAAAGGTTCATTACCAAGCCTTGCTAAACCCATCTCAAAAGGTTCGTTACCAAGTCTTGTTAAACCTACCTCAAAAGGTTCGTTACCAAGCCTTGTTAAACCCACATCAAAAGGTTCGTTACCAAGCCTTGCTAAACCCACTTCAAAAGCTTCGTTACCAAGCCTTGTTAAACCCACCTCAAAAGGTTCGTTACCAAACCTTGTTTAACCCACCTCAAAAGGTTCGTTACCAAGCCTTGCTAAACCCACTTCAAAAGCTTCGTTACCAAGCCTTGTTAAACCCACCTCAAAAGCTTCGTTACCAAGCCTTGTTAAACCCACCTCAAAAGCTTCGTTACCAAGCCTTGTTAAACCCACCTCAAAAGGTTCGTTACCAAACCTTGTTTAACCCACCTCAAAAGGTTCGTTACCAAGCCTTGCTAAACCCACTTCAGAAAAGGTTATTATGAATCACTTGTGTAATGTAATCAGTAGCATTTGTTTCCTCAGAATAATTACACAATACATAATTACCTTTTCCCACCTTCAGTGTAGTGCACGATATAAATTTGTTGAGAAGAGATTCTTAACAGTGTTATCTGGTTGTCTAGTGGCCAGTGTGTGAGACACTCGTGGGAAAGTGTCTTGTAGTAGCTGAGTAACATTATAACCCTCAAGACACTTGTGGCTGGGGGAAGGTTCTTGATCCTAGTGTTTGTTTTTAAACTTTCTGGGGGAGGGGGTTACACTGTGAGGGGTTTTATAATGTGAGGAGTTTTACACTGGTTTTTTTTTATGCTGTGGGTGTTTTTCAATGTGGGGTTTTTACACTTTTTTTTTATAATGTGGGGGTTTACACTGTGGGCGTTTTACACTGTGAGGTTTTATACTGAGGTTTTACACTGTGAGGTTTTACAGTGGAGGTTTTACACTGTGGAGGTTTTACAGCGTGGGGTTTTTACACTGGGTTTTACATTGTGACCTTTACACTATGGGTTTTTGCGCTATCGGCTTTGCACTGGGGTTTTACACTGTTGGTTTTACACTTGGGTGGTTTTACACTCGGTTTTTTACACTGGGATTTGCACTGTAGGTTTTATACTCTTGCTTTTTTACACTGTAGATTTAATACCAAGTGGGTTTTACACTATGGGTTTTAAAATGACTTTTTTTTGTTGGAGTTGAGCAATACTTTACATGAATAAAAGTGCTACTACCATAGCTGGAACAGTTCCTAACTGACCCACAATACCGTGGCTGGAACAGTTCCTAACTGACCCACAATACCGTGTCTGGAACAGTTCCTAACTGACCCACAATACCGTGGCTGGAACAGTTCCTAACTGACCCACAATACCGTGGCTGGAACAGTTCTTAACTGACCCACAATACCGTGGCTGGAACAGTTCCTAACTGACCCACAATACCGTGGCTCGAACAGTTCCTAACTGACCCACAATACCGTGTCTGGAACAGTTCCTAACTGACCCACAATACCGTGGTTGGAACAGTTCTTAACTGACCCACAATACCGTGGCTGGAACAGTTCCTAACTGACCCACAATACCGTGGCTGGAACAGTTCTTAACTGACCCACAATACCGTGGCTGGAACAGTTCCTAACTGACCCACAATACCGTGGCTGGAACAGTTCCTAACTGACCCACAATACCGTGGCTGGAACAGTTCCTAACTGACCCACAATACCGTGGCTGGAACAGTTCCTAACTGACCCACAATACCGTGGCTGGAACAGTTCCTAACTGACCCACAATACCGTGGCTGGAACAGTTCCTAACTGACCCACAATACCGTGGTTGGAACAGTTCCTAACTGACCCACAATACCGTGGCTGGAACAGTTCCTAACTGACCCACAATACCGTGGCTGGAACAGTTCCTAACTGACCCACAATACCGTGTCTGGAACAGGTCCTAACTGACCCACAATACCGTGTCTGGAACAGTTCCTAACTGACCCACAATACCGTGTCTGGAACAGTTCCTAACTGACCCACAATTCCGTGGCTGGAACAGTTCCTAACTGACCCACAATACCGTGGCTGGAACAGTTCCTAACTGACCCACAATACCGTGTCTGGAACAGTTCCTAACTGACCCACAATACCGTGGCTGGAACAGTTCTTAACTGACCCACAATACCGTGGCTGGAACAGTTCCTAACTGACCCACAATACCGTGTCTGGAACAGTTCCTAACTGACCCACAATACCGTGGCTGGAACAGTTTCTAACTGACCCACAATACCGTGGCTGGAACAGTTCCTAACTGACCCACAATACCGTGTTTGGAACAGTTCCTAACAGACCCACAGTACCGTGGCTGGAACAGTTCCTAACTGACCCACAATACCGTGTCTGGAACAGTTCCTAACTGACCCACAATACCGTGTCTGGAACAGTTCCTAACTGACCCACAATACCGTGGCTGGAACAGTTCCTAACTGACCCACAATACCGTGTCTGGAACAGTTCCTAACTGACCCACAATACCGTGGCTGGAACAGTTCCTAACTGACCCACAATACCGTTGCTGGAACAGTTCCTAACTAACCCACAATACCGTGGCTGGAACAGTTCCTAACTGACCCACAATACCGTGTCTGGAACAGATCCTGACCCACAATACCGTGGCTGGAACAGTTCCTAACTGACCCACAATACCGTGGCTGGAACAGTTCCTAACTGACTCACAATACCGTGGCTGGAACAGTTACCTGGAGGTTATTCCGGGGATCAACGCCCCCGCGGCCCGGTCCATGACCAGGCCTCCCGATGGATCAGGGCCTGATCAACCAGGCTGTTACTGCTGGCCGCACGCAGTCCGACGTATGAGCCACAGCCCGGCTGATCCGGCACTGACTTTAGGTGTCTGTCCAGCTCTCTCTTGAAGGCAGCCAGGGGTTTATTGGCAATTCCCCTAATGCTTGATGGGAGACTGTTGAACAGTTTTGGGCCCCGGACACTTATGGTGTCTTCTCTTAGTGTACCAATGGCGCCCCTACTTTTTATTGGCGGCATTTTGCATCGCCTGCCCAGTCTTTTACTTTCGTAAGGAGTGATTTCTGTGTGCAGATTTGGGACCATTCCTTCCAAGATTTTCCTAACTGACCCACAATACCGTTTCTGGAACAGTTCCTAACTGATCCACAATACCGTGGCTGGAACAGTTCCTAACTGACCCACAATACCGTGGCTTGAACAGTTCCTAACTGACCCACAATACCGTGTCTGGAACAGTTCCTAACTGGCCCACAATACCGTGTCTGGAACAGTTCCTAACTGACCCACAATACCGTGTCTGGAACAGTTCCTAACTGACCCACAATACCGTGTCTGGAATAGTTCCTAACTGACCCACAATACCGTGGCTGGAATAGTTCCTAACTGACCCACAATACCGTGGCTGGAACAGTTCCTAACTGACCCACAATACCGTGTCTGGAACATTTCCTGACCCACAATACCGTGGCTGGAACAGTTCCTAGCTGACCCACAATACCGTGGCTGGAACAGTTCCTAATTGACCCATAATACCGTGGCTGGAACGGTTCCTAACTGACCCACAATACCGTGTCTGGAACAGTTCCTAACTGACCCACAATACCGTGGCTGGAACAGTTCCTAACTGACCCACAACACCGTGGCTGGAACAGTTCCTAACTGACCCACAATACCGTGGCTCCAGCATTTCACAACTAACCCATAATACCGTGGATCCAACAATTCACAACTAATCCACAATACCGTGGCTCCAGCAGTTCACAACCCACAATACTGTGGCTCCAGCAGTTCACAGTCCACAATGCCGTGGCTGAAGCATTTCATAACCCACAATACCGTGGCTCCAACAATTCACAACCCACAATACCATGGCTAAAGCAATTCGCAATCCACAATACCGTGCCTCCAACAATTCACAACCCACAATACCGTGGCTAAAGCAATTCACAATCCATAATACCGTGCCTCCAACAATTCACAACCCACAATACCGTGGCTCCAGCAATTCACAACCCACAATACCGTGGCTCCAGCAGTTCACAACCCACAATACCGTGACTCCAGCAGTTCACAACCCACACTACCGTGGCTCCAGCAATTCACAACCCACAATACCGTGGCTCCAGCAATTCACAACCCACAATACCGTGGCTCCAGCAGTTCACAACCCACAATACCGTGGCACCAATAATTCAGGACGGTCCGTAACGTCGTAAGTTTCCCCAAGTTCAAGTTTATTTGTGCACAAATTGACATGTTTGTGTAAAGAGTCAAGTGAGGTAAGGCAGGTGTTAGATGTTGACTTGTAATTAATAAGATGGTGTCATAAGCAGGTGTGGGCAGCGTAGCCGGAGGCTTGACGGTGTATTGTTTACGTGGTCTCTTAAGGTGGTGGTAATAAGTGTGCTGTGGTGGTCATGTGAAGTGGTGGTGGTGAGGTGTTGTAGTCCTGGGGTGGTGATGTTACCGTGAGGGGGCTGCTACGGTGGTGATAGTGTATGGTGGTGGTGGTGATTATGTATCGTGGTGGTGGTGCTATGGTTATGATTGTGTATGGTGGTGATGGTGCTGTGGTGGTGATAGTGTATGATGATGTTTTTCTCTGCTTTTCCATCCATTTCACTTGTTGCAACAAACACTCAGGCTCTGGAAGGATTGAATGCAGTAGAGCACAGAGTTGCAAGTAGTTGAGACCTGTCATATTGACAACACAGTTGGCAGAGTTCAAAGCAACTCAGCTCTGAGAACTGAAAACATCTGATCATCTCCAGGTTAGGTAAGGTTTGTCAGGAAACAGGACAAGTGTTTCCTGACGCGGGTCATAGTTATATGATGACCCACAGCTGGAGCTTTTGATCATCTGACCGAGGCCTTCAGAGTTACGAATTGACGATTACCTAGAGTGTTGGAAATATTTCAGCACATGTAGACCATACATGCAAATATTTCTGCACATGTAGGCCATACATGCAAATATTTCTGCACATGTAGGCCATACATGCAAATATTTCTGCACATGTAGACCATACATGCAAATATTTCTGCACATGTAGACCATACATGCAAATATTTCTGCACATGTAGACCATACATGCAAATATTTCTGCACATGTAGACCATACATGCAAATATTTCTGCACATGTAGACCATACATGCAAATATAATTTTTTAGGGCACAGTTAAAAATACTCGGACTTCTGTGAGTTATTTAGTGCAAGGAACGGTGGAGGCTCGATCCTCCATTGCTTAATCACGGACCGAGAGAGTTGCAATTAATTGATTCATTATTTGTGTGTTGTGCTGCTGCTGCTGTTCCTCTTCCTCTTCGTTTTGTTCATCTTATTTTGTTTTTCCTTCCAGTGATGTAAGTTTTCAGTCTCTTCGTTCTTCCTCTTCCCTCTTGTCTGCCCTATTCTTTCTCTTCCCCCCTCATTCTCTGCGTACCCTTTCTATATATCTTCCTTCCTCTCTCTCTCTCTCTCTCTCTCTCTCTTCATCCTGATTCTCTTTCTCTTTCTGTCTTGTTCCCATCTTGTTCCTTGCCTCTCTGTCCTTCCGTCTTGCTACTTCCCTACTCTTGCCCCTACCCTCTTCTTGGTCTTTCTCTCCCCGTATTCCTCTTTTCTCTCCTTCCCTCCCTCTTTCGCTTTTCCCTCCTCTTTCTGCAGGATGATTCAGAGAGCCACGGACACTGTGAACATTAGGGTCTCCCGTCAACCTCTTGATTGAAAAGTTTGAGTGAAGACTAGATGCTGTGTGTGTGTGTGTGTGTGTGTGTGTGTGTGTGTGTGTGTGTGTGTGTGTGTTTATGTATGTTTCCTGTCTCCATCACTTGGGATGTGCATATACAGGGAGACAGGGTGTAGCTCACCTCGGATTGAAGCTCTGGCAGCATTCTCAGTAGCTTGTATAATGTATAGCCAGAACACACACTCTGAGTTGATGATCAATTTAAAGTTGGTCTCCAGACACACGTTCTGGGAGGGGGGGAGGGTCAGTCGTTAAGATGGTGGTGGTGGGTAGTGGTGGTGGATAGTGGTGGTGGGTGGTGGTGGTGGATGGTGGTGGTGGGTGGATGGATGTGGTGGATGGTGGTGGTGGTGGATGCTACAGTTAATTTCAGACAATTAATGTATTGTATATGACTGCTTTTAACAGAAGAAATATATCGAGCCTAGTACGAAGAGTTAATATTGTTAAGGTTTTGAGGTGTGAGGGAGGTGCGTGAGCCGTAGTCAGTCAGGTTAACGGGTAGGAAGAGGTTGTGTAAGCAGCATACAGATGAGTCAAGGTCAGACAGTTCTTACACCCAGGAATATGATAATGGATGAATAATTTCCTTTTGTTGTAGTTTGGGCTGAGAGAATGAAGGGCTCTGGGAATAGTGGAATGAGAAGGGAAGTACGGGATGTCGAGGGACACAGAGCTCTTCGTCAGGAAGACAGTGATGTGTAGGAGGGATGGGAATGAGGCTTCTATGCAGGCTTTCCTGCTGTGTAAAGTTGATCTTGTCTAAGAATATCAATCATTGTTTGAAAGATGAATACCCTTAGGAAATGAGGAAGATTCCAGCAGTACAGCCGACTCGACATGGGGGGATGGATTTTCCCATGAAATGCCAAATTAAGGAAGGAAGAGGAGTCGGTAGCGAAGTAAATTCAAGTAGGGGTGCTTGGAATAATATTTAAGATACAAGATTTTAGAACGTTTAAATTGTTAAGAGGAAGGGACTTTATGGAAGCCGGGTAGTGGGTTTAATTCTTCACCTAAGAGGAACGTTACTCTACATTAGTCCATCAGGAGTCCCTTGTGGTCCACCATGGCGGAGCCTCTCCGAAGTTCAACCCCCAATTTTCTGCTCTGTATATTGCCCTGATTGATAACCCGTAGGAAGCGTGTGCTGGTTGTCCAGTGGTAAAGATGACCAGACCAGATGGAATAACCTACCGGTTGGACGGTAGAGGTTGGACGGTAGAGGTTGGACGGTTGCCAACCTCTGTGCAGGAAGGACTTGGCGGTTTGAACAGTTTAATCCACACAGGTTCTGGTGTGGTAGCCTGGACAAGCTAGTGTCAGAATGAATGATGTACCGAATTGCCAGAGTGGGGGCTGTCTGGAATGCAGTTTATGGAGTGAATCATTTATTGGCCAGCTTGGTAGGCTTAGCTGTGGTCTGCCTAGGAGACATGGGATACAAAGAAGTTCCACTGAAATGCAGTAATCCCCCCACAGGGTGTTGAAGTCATCTCTCTCTCTCTCTCTCTCTCTCTCTCTCTCTCTCTGTCTCTCTCTCTCTCTCTCTCTCTCTCTCTCTCTCTCTCTCTCTCTCTCTCTCTCTCTCTCCTTTGTTTCTGCCCGAGTACCCTCAAGGGCGAGCTCCTCCTCAAGTAAATGCACCCTGCACCTTGCATCGTCTGTGCAAGTGGGTGTGGGCATGTTGAGGGTGGGAACAACTCAAAGGTTTAGTGACCTTGGTGACCACACCTGCAGGGAATGGATTAGCAAGTGTAGCCAGGAAGAACCAGCAGTACTGCAAAGTGGACTGTCGTCCTTACATGGATGAACGACAGGTGACGCAGGAAGAGTGACGAGGATGACATGCTTAACACGTCATAGATCATTAGTTAACCACACCTGGTCAATTATCTCTTAATGATCCTCTAAAGATCACTTAATGATCAATTACTTAATGCGTTGACTTAACGACTGAGACTAACATTACGCTTTAAGGTGATTAAAATCGATTCCCCAAACGCTTATTAATACAAATTACTCTTTGTAATCCGGTGTTAGATTAATGATCTCACCAGTGGCACTACCACCACTTGCTTTGCTACAGTGGCACTACCACCACTTGCTTTGTTACAGTGGCACTACCACCACTTGCTTTGCTACAGTGGCACTACCACCACTTGCTTTGCTACAGTGGCACTACCACCACTTGCTTTGCTACAGTGGCACTACCACCACTTGCTCTGCTACAGTGGCACTACCACCACTTGCTTTGCTACAGTGGCACTACCACCACTTGCTCTGCTACAGTGGTACTACCACCACTTGCTCTGCTACAGTGGTACTACCACCACTTGCTCTGCTACAGTGGTACTACCACCACTTGCTCTGCTACAGTGGTACTACCACCACTTGCTCTGCTACAGTGGTACTACCACCACTTGCTCTGCTACAGTGGTACTACCACCACTTGCTCTGCTACAGTGGTACTGCTACCACTTGCTCTGCTACAGTGGTACTACCACCACTTGCTCTGCTACAGTGGTACTACCACCACTTGCTCTGCTACAGTGGTACTACCACCACTTGCTCTGCTACAGTGGCACTACCACCACTTGCTCTGCTACAGTGGTGCTGCTACCACTTGCTCTGCTACAGTGGTACTACCACCACTTGCTCTGCTACAGTGGTACTGCTACCACTTGCTCTGCTACAGTGGTACTACCACCACTTGCTCTACTACAGTGGTACTACCACCACTTGCTCTGCTACAGTGGCACTACTACACCACCACTTGCTCTGCTACTGCTACAGTGGTACTACCACCACTACTGCACTTGCTCTGCTACAGTAGTACTGGTACTACCACCACTTGCTCTACTACAGTGTACTACCACCACAGTGTACTACCTACCACCACGTGTTCTACTACACTACCACTTGCTCTACTACAGTGGTACTACCACCACTTGCTCTGCTACAGTGGTACTGCTACCACTTGCTCTGCTACAGTGGTACTAGCACCATGTGTTCTACTACAGTGGTACTGCTACCACTTGCTCTGCTACAGTGGTACTGCTACCACTTGCTCTGCTACAGTGGTACTACCACCACTTGCTCTGCTACAGTGGTACTACCACCACTTGCTCTACTACAGTGGTACTACCACCACGTGTTCTACTACAGTGGTACTACCACCACTTGCTCTACTACAGTGGTACTACCACCACTTGCTCTGCTACAGTGGTAGTGCTCTATACAGTGGTACTGCACCACTTGCTACAGTGTACTACCACCACTGCTACAGTGGTACTACCACCACTTGCTCTACTACAGTGGTACTACCACCACGTGTTCTACTACAGTGGTACTACCACCACTTGCTCTGCTCTACCACTTGCTCTGCTTGTACTGCTACCACTTGCTCTGCTACAGTGGTACTGCTACCACTTGCTCTGCTACAGTGGTACTGCTACCACTTGCTCTGCTACAGTGACACTACCACCACGTGTTCTACTACAGTGGCACTATCACCACTTGTTCTACAGTGTCACTACCAGCATTTGGTTTACCACAGTGGTACTACCCCGCTTGTTCTACCACAGTACCACTACCATTGTAATGTTGCCACCTGCAGCACTGCCACTAGTGCTACCATCTGTGACACTAGACAACAGTATTGCCACATGTGGCATTAAACACTGTAGTGCCACATCTACTGTGGCAGTAACACTGTAGTGCCACACCTACGGTGGCACTAACTGGAGTGCCACACCTACGGTGGCACTAACACTGTAGTGCCACACCTACGGTGGCACTAACACTATAGTACCACGCCTACGGTGGAACCAACACTGTAGTGCCTCACCTACAGTGGCACTAACACTAGTAAGATCAACTTCAGGTCAGAGATTTTTATCACAGTTTCTCTTAATTGTCAAAATACTGACTTCACATCGTTTAATGTTCGTTTTAAGTCACACACATACACACACACACACACACACACACACACACACATGATAACGACATACAAAATACTGAGAGAAATTGGCAAGGTGGACAAAGACAGGATGTTCCAGAGATTGGACACAGCAACAAGGGGACACAGTTGGAAGTTGAAGACACAGATGAATCACAGGGATGTTAAGAAGTATTTCTTTAGCCACAGAGTAGTTAGGAAGTGGAATAGTTTGGGAAGCGATGTAGTGGAGGCAGGATCCATACATAGCTTTAAGCAGAGGTATGATAAAGCTCACGGTTCAGGGAGAGTGACCTAGTAGCGACCAGCGAAGAGGCGGGGCCAGGAGCTTGGACTCGACCCCTGCAACCTCAACTAGGTGAGTACAACTAGGTGAGTACACACACACTCTCTCTCTCTCTCTCTCTCTCTCTCTCTCTCTCTCTCTCTCTCTCTCTCTCTCTCTCTCTCTCTCTCTCTCTCTCTCTTACTCTCACACTCTCACATTCTCACACACGCACGCACTATCTCACACACATTGCAGTGTGTGTGTGTGTGTATATATATATATATATATATATATATATATATATATATATATATATATATATACATATATATATATATATATATATATATATATATATATATATATATATATACATATATATATATATATATATATATATATATATATATATATATATATATATATATATATACATACATACATACATATTTTCTTTGAATATAATGCAGAGAATTCGTAGTTTGGAAATTAGGAGGAGGTGCGGGATTACCAAAACTATTATACAGAGGGCTGAGGAGGTGTTGTTGATGTGGTTTGGACATGTAGAGAGGATGAAACCAAATAGAATGATTGAGAGTGTGTAAATCTGTAGTGGAGGGAAGGCGGGGTAGGGGTCGGCCTAGGAAAGGTTGGAGGGAGGGGGTGTTTGGACTTCCAGCAGTCATGCGTGAGCGTGTTAGATAGGAGCGAATGGAGACAAATGGTTTTTAGGACTTGACGTGCTGTTGGAGTGTCAACAGGGTAATATTTATGAAGGGATTCAGGGAAACCGAGAGGCTTTACTTGAGTCTTGGAGATGGGAAACACAGTGCCGGCACTCTGAAGGAGGTGTGTTAATGTTGCAATTTTATAACTGTAGTATAAGCGCGCCTCTGGCAAGACAGTGATGGAGTGAATGATGGTGAAAGTTTTTCTTTTTCGGACCACCCTGTCTTGGTGGGAAACAGCTGATGTGTTAATTAAAAAATAATAATATATACATGTATATTATATATATATATATATATATATATATATATATATATATATATATATATATATATATATATATATATATATTGCTTTGCTTGGCAGTGGTTATTAAATTAATAAACTTTCATTAACGTTTTTACATGTCTAGTGCTGGATTTTTTCTGATATTTCCCCCACATTTCAGATGTCTCTTTTTTTTCCCTGAACCACTACAATGGTTTTATTTTCCCTTCACACACCACTACAATGCTTTTATTTTTCCCCCTCACACACCACTACAATGCTTTTATTTTCCCAATTAGCCAGTAATTGATTGTTTTTTGGGCCATATTTTGCTAATGACCCAGTAACTGGAACGTTCCAGTCAAATGCTTCACAAGGGAATCGGTTCATGTTGATGACTCGTGAAAATCGTAATAACATGATAGTAAACAGCTGGGAGTAGGGTTCAGACTTATGGGTTCGAAAGCCGTGAGGCTTAAACTCGTGAGTTCGAAAGCCGTGAGCTTAAACTCATGGGTTCGAAAACCATGGGGCTTACACTCATGGGTTCGAAAGCCATGGGGCTTACACTCATGGGTTCGAAAGCCGTGGGCTTAAACTCGTGGGTTCGAAAGGCATATGTTTAGACCCCATGGGTTAGGAAATCATGGATTCAAATCCATGTGTTAAGGAGCCATAGGTTTGAACTTATGGGTTCGGAGCCGTGTATTCAAACCCATTCGTCCAAACAGAGAAGTTCGGACACTGCTAGTTCTTAAGGGTTATATCACGTTATGTATGAAAGAGTTCTTCCTCGTGTCCCATGAGTGAGTTCGTATCTCCTCTTGTTCTTCGCTCCTTCACTGACATAAGGTCTAGATTTCGCATTCCTTCGTTAAATGTCTTTCCTGTCAGCTCAGGTAACAGTGTTGATGCTCTCTATTAAAGGTCGTTCCTGTCAACTCAGGTACCAGTCTTAATGCTCCTTACTAAAGGTCATTCCTGTCAGCTCAGGTACCAGTCTTAATGCTCCCTATTAAAGGTCATTCCTGTCAACTCAGGTACCAGTCTTAATGCTCCCTATTAAAGGTCATTCCTGTCAACTCAGGTACCAGTCTTAATGCTCCCTATTAAAGGTCATTCCTGTCAGCTCAGGTACCAGTCGTAATGCTCCCTATTAAAGACCATTCCTGTCAACTCAGGTACCAGTCTTAATGCTCCCAACTAAAGGTCATTCCTGTCAGCTCAGGTACCAGTCTTAATGCTCCCTATTAAAGGTCATTCCTGTCAACTCAGGTACCAGTCTTAATGCTCCCTATTAAAGGTCATTCCTATCAGCTCAGGTACCAATCTTAATGTTCCCTATTAAAGGTCATTCCTGTCAGCTCAGATACCAGACTAAGCTCTCTGTTGAAAGGTTGTCAAGCTTCACCTTTGTATTTACTAAAGGGGAGTCGCACACGGGAACTGGATATTCAGGAACGGCTAGCACTCGCTGGCCGTTATGAACGTGTCTCAAGTTCCTGAACGACACTCTTGCTTTTGCCAACTTAGCCTCTGATGTTATTGTTTGTACGCACGTCAGGGGTTTTAACCTTTAAGATTTAAATAATCAGATATTACAAGGACCCCAGTGGAAATAAGTCTGACTGGTTTGGGTTATCCAAGGTAATTTACACATAGGTTACATATAAGTATGATAATTTGTGTAACTGTATTTATGTGCATCTGTACCTAAATAAATTTACTTACGGATAGTCTTATAGCTCCTTTTTTAACTTGTTAAGTTTGTAGTTAGTCACCAGCTGTCACAGACACTTGTCGATAGGCACTTGGCCTCCCACTACCCCTGCTGTTTTGTGTGCGTTTGTGTACCTGCCTTCTGCATGTAGCTGTAGACGGTTGAATCTTAGCTCTTGGCCTTGCTTCTTGCCACTTCCGAGTTTCACTTCCCTCTCTAGCCTCCATCTCGTCTACCTCTTCCCCTCCCCTCCCCTCCCCTCCCCTCCCCTCCATCCTCCCTCCCTCACAGGATCCGCTGCTCCCTCTCTCTACTTTAAATGTAGATGAGAATTCCGCCATTGCTTCTTGAAGCTCAGCATGTTAGAAGAGTCGCCAGGTGTAGCAGGATGCGATGGAGTGTTGTGTGATGGTGGAGAAAATGAAGACGAGAAAGGTGAGAGGAGTGAAGAGATGGGAGAAATAACGGTAGAGGAGGTGAAAGCTAAGAGAGCAGAGAAGAGGTAAATAAGTGTAAGAATGGGAATGAAAGAGGGTGTGAGATACAGGGGAGGAAGAGAAAGGGTAACCAATGAGAAAGAACCAAACTGAAGAGGAACATCAAGTGAGAGATTAAATGAATATGGAAAGAGAGGGGAAGATGAAGTCTGAGAATGCTGAATGAGGAGGAAGGGAGAGCCCAAGGAGAATGTATAGATGGAAGGAGATAGGGAGGGAGGGAGAAGAATGATGGTAGACAGGGGAGCAAGTGAGGTGTATGGTCCTGGCATACCACCTCAGAGAGAGAGGGAATTATGTACGTATATCTACGAGGGTATTGTTGTCGTGGTGTTACGTCTTCAATACATAGTGTATCATACAGTTTTATTTACAGTAACCAGTGGGGTAAAATACACACGGTATGTGTGTGTCATTCCCTGGCTGCTTTCAAGAAGGCGCTGGACAGGCACCGAAAGTCAGTACCTGATCAGTCGGGCTGTGGTTCGTACGTTGGTTTACGTGCGACCAGCAGCAACGGCCTGGTTGATCAGACCCTGATCCACCACGAGGCCTGATCTCAGACCGGGCCGCGGGGACGTTAACCCCCGAAACCGTGTCCAAGTAAACTCCAGATATTACAAACGGCTTTGTATATAGTTGTAGTATGACATTGATGTCAACTAGGCCTGAATACCTTGTACATGTACTTGTAGAAATAAGGATTATTATTATTATTATTATTATTATTATTATTATTATTATTATTATTATTATTATTAGACATGTACACCTTATCCTTACGTTCACGTAAGCCAGGTATGTGGCACCAATGCCACTAGTGTTGATCCTCAGTGCCGGTAGTGCCTTAATATTTTTTTTCCAATTCAGGGAAGCTAGTGTTTCAACGCTGGAAACTCGACACATGTTGATGCCTTTGGCTGCGCTTCGCTGTTGTGCCAGTATTGGCACTACCTGCCTGCAGTGCCAGTACTGGTGGCACTACCTGCCTGCAGTGCCAGTACTGGTGGTACTACCTGCCTGCAGTGCCAGTACTGGTGGTACTACCTGCCTGCAGTGCCAGTACTGGCGGCACTACCTGCCTGCAGTGCCAGTACTGGTGGCACTACCTGCCTGCAGTGCCAGTACTGACGGCACTACCTGCCTGCAGTGCCAGTACTGGTGGCACTACCTGCCTGCAGTGCCAGTACTGGTGGTACTACCTGCCTGCAGTGCCAGTACTGGTGGCACTACCTGCCTGCAGTGCCAGTACTGGTGGCACTACCTGCCTGCAGTGCCAGTACTGGTGGTACTACCTGCCTGCAGTGCCAGTACTGGTGGCACTACCTGCCTGCAGTGCCAGTACTGACGGCACTACCTGCCTGCAGTGCCAGTACTGGCGGCACTACCTGCCTGCAGTGCCAGTACTGGCGGCACTACCTGCCTGCAGTGCCAGTACTGGCGGCACTACCTGCCTGCAGTGCCAGTACTGGCGGCACTACCTGCCTGCAGTGCCAGTACTGGCAACACTGCTTCCCTGCAGTGCTAGTACTGGCGGCACTATCTGCTTGCAGTGCCAGTAGTGGTGGCACTACCTGTCTAAAGGGCCGACTGTGCTAGGCTGTTAAGGCGTTCGTCAGAGAAAATCACCTGACATTACGCTTTTTGGCGTTATCAGCACTTTGTGGCTGGTGTAAATTGTTCGCATATTGTGAATATAATAATTTGTGGTGTTACAGAGCGCGGTGTTACGGTGGATGATGTTACAGAGGGTGATGTTAGGGAGGATGGTGTTTCGGAGGATGATGTCACAGAGGGCGGTGTTATATCGGACGATGTTATAGAGGGTGGTGTTATAGAGGGTGGTGTTACAGAGGGTGGTATTACAGAGGAGGGTGTTATATAAGGTGGTGTTACAGAGGTTGGTTGTACAGAGGGTGGTGTTACAGAGGGCGGTGTTACAGAGGATGGTGTTAAGATAGGATGGTGTTGCAGAGGGTGGTGTTAGGTAGGGTTGTGTTACAGAGTGTGGTGTTACAGAGGGCGGCGTTAGAGAAGGTGGTGTTACAGAGGATGTTGTTAGAGAGGTCGGTGTTAGAGATTGTGGTGTTACAGAGGGTGGTGTTACAAAGGGTGGTGGTAATGGTAGCGAGTCAAACCATACCACGGGCGGAGATAGAACCCGCGATCAGAGTCTCAAAACTCCAGACCGTCGCGTTAGCCACTGGACCAGTTAGCCACAATAAGATTCGTCCAACTAGGTATATTTCTACAACATAGTTTTGAGACTCTGATCGCAGGTTCTATCCCCGCCCGTGGTATGGTTTGTTTGCAATCGTGTCATTACGATTTCGTGAGTCATGGTAGCGAGTCTTGTTTTATCCGACGGAAGGTCAACACTCCACCATTCGTTATGCTGAATAACCCACGCGTGTTTAGCGCTTCAAATAAATATATACAAAATATCTGGAAAAGGTAAAGGAAGAGAGAGACCATTCAACATACCAAGGTTGGGTTATGCGCCCTCATCTGCACGGTTCCAAGGCCCAGTCAGGACATCAAATTGTTGACATTGCCTCTAGCCAATAGAGAAACCCATCTTCATCCTCGACCAACCAATCAAAGAGCCCTAACTCCTTCACCAGGGGAGTGAGGAGCTGAGTTGTGAAGCAGTGTAGCTCTAGACCTGGAAGAAGGTGGCTCCTAGTCGCTCGTAAGTAGGAGTAATGACTGGACTCCCTTTCAGAAGTTCATAAAAAACTTCAGAGTTACGGCAAAAGTCATAGGAGTAAAATGGTCTCAGAAATGGCCAATCTATAATATAATGGAAGCATATCCAAATCCCTTCATTATTTCTATAACGGAAAGTTAAAGGGTTCTTCATGGTAAGCTGTGGCGAGTGTGTGTGCTGTATCTAACTCACGACGGCTTCTACCTCCAGTTCTTTTTGCTTTCAAATTGGTGTTTACATGGCCGTATAAATATGGTTATATCTATGTTTAACTCGCTGTGTGGTATCCTGAAGCTGGCTGCGGCAGGTGGCAGGCACTGTTTGTTTCAATCTATAGTGGGAAGTTTATTTAAAATATATTTGTAACCTGTTCACCTCTTCCAGTGTGTGTGTGTGTATGTGTAAGCACACACGTCGGAGTGAACCAGAAAGAAAATATTTACTGTGGCATGCAAAGAGTACGTAACCTTTATTCGGCGCATGGACACACCCTCATTTACAGGCTATCTCCCCCAACCAGCGAACCAGGTTGCTAAGAGTTGATGATGGGGCCCCATCGTTCAACTAGTGACCAGGTTCTAGCCAATAAGAAGGTGGGATTGACAATCTCAGAGGTTATGTGGATACCGCTCTCCTGTCTGCCCTTGTCATTCCCACTCTAGAGCTGGTTGAAGCACGGTCTGCTATCTTGTGGCTTCTATTTCTGCCTTGCTTACCGTGGAGTGCACTATATTTATCACTGTACATAGTGTACATATTGCTGTTATAATTGGTGAAGGATAATATAAGTCTAAACTTTTTCTGCTGTGTTTATTTGCTCCCATTACACCTGGGATAACAGGCCCTTTGAAATCCTAGGTTGTAATATTTACCATTGCTCATTCAAGAGTTTCCTTACCGAAAGTGTACAGATATCGCATTTGAAACGAGTCTCTGACCTGCAGCATCTCTACCTCTCCTTCAGGATGCAGTTACTGTACTTCCCATCTCCAGGACCAAGTCTGGATCGACAAGGTACCACACAGCTCAGTAACACCCAACCACTGAGCTACGCGAGAATACTCTACTACGAAATTTTTCAGAGCAGTAATCACGTTAATCACTTTAATGAACCACTCGAGACCGCACGTCTTCAGAGTGCAGTCCAACCATTAAAGATCTTATGATATCCTTCCCGACATGAACCTTTGTTTGAATAATGTACCAGTAGATAGTAAGGAATTCCAGACTGACCTATTTTAAAAATATGTATTCATTCCAGATCAGTACACCCCTTCCTGAACTGTATAGATGTTCCAATCGAATGTACACGTTCTAGTAGAGTGTATCCATTCCATTAGTGTACCCCTATTAGCAGGGTGTACCTTTCCAGCGATGTAGCCATCCAGCAGTGTAAACATCCAGCAGAGTGACCATCCAGGAGTGTAGCCATCCAACAGTGTAACAATCCAGTGAACATCCAACAGCGTAGCCATCCAGCAGGTTCACCCTTCGTTACATACACACACACACGCACTGAACATAAAATATTTATATTACGTTGGCATTAAATTTACGAGGGTAAACATGTCAATATATGCTAGTATACTACCCCGTTGTTACGAATTTTGCACCCGTCCTCAAAAAAAAACTGGCTTTGTGAAAACTATCTCAAATTTTCAGCAAATTCACTGTATTGGCTTACACAGGAATCAACTTTTGTCGTTGTAACATCGTTGGAAATCAAGCACTAGACCTGAGACCTGGACCGGGCCACGGGTGCGCTGACCCCCGGAACACATGCAGCTTCTAGAGAACGGGAGTAATGATTTTGGAAGGCAACGTACCTCCCATTACTGTGATTCAACTTTGTCAACATCACAGAGCTTCCCCCGGAGGCTATAAATGCATCACGCTTTGAGTATGCGGATCATTTTACTTTTCGGTGGATGGAAGTGATATATCGTAATTTGTAGTGGTGGAAAAAGGTATGTACCGTAGTGGAGATTTTAGTTTTATGTAATGAAGGAGGTATGTAGGGAATGTGATTGTGTAGTGGTGGGTGTAAAGGTTTTACGAGAGAGGGAGTCATAGCTAATCTTTGGTTGTAACTCTTATAGTCGTGGGCGCAAGAGTAACGAGTGTCAGAGCTGTAATTAGCTCTTGGTTGCGACTCTTTTGGTCGTGGGTGTAAGAGTTTCGAGTGCCAAGAGCTATCTGTAACTCTTGGTAACTCTTATCCTGTAAGAGTTACGGGAGTATCAGAGCTGCTGTCCATAACTCTTGGTCGTAACTCGGCAGTTTGACGTAACTGCTCAATACAGGTACCAGCTGCCTCTGTGTTGAGGTATTGCCCACTTCTCTGTGTTGGGGTACTGTCCACTTCTCTGTGTTAGGGTACTGTCCACTTCTCTGTGTTGGGGTACTGTCCATTTCTCTGTGTTGGGGTACTGTCCACTTCTCTGTGTTGGGGTACTGTCCACCTCTCTATGTTGGGGTGCTGTCCACCTCTCAGTGTTGGGGTACTGTCCACTTCTCAGTGTTGGGGTACTGTCCACTTCTCTGTGTTGGGGTACTGTCCACTTCTCTGTGTTGGGGTACTGTCCACTTCTCTGTGTTGGGGTACTGTCCACTTCTCAGTGTTGGGATACTGTCTGCTGCTCTGTGTTGGGGTACTGTCCACTTCTCTGTGTTGGGGCACTGTCCACTTCTCTGTGTTGAGGTACTGTTCACTTCTCAGTGTTGGGGTACTGTCCACTTCTCTGTGTTGAGGTACTGTTCACTTCTCTGTGTTGGGGTACTGTCCACTTCTCTGTGTTGAGGTACTGTTCACTTCTCAGTGTTGGGGCACTGTCCACTTCTCTGTGTTGAGGTACTGTTCACTTCTCTGTGTTGGGGTACTGTCCACTTCTCTGTGTTGAGGTACTGTTCACTTCTCAGTGCTATGGTACTGTCTACTTCTTTTTGTTGGAGTACTGTCCACTTCTCTGTGTTGGGGTACTGTCCACTTCTCTGTGTTGGTTTACTGTCCACTTCTCTGTGTTGGGGTACTGTCCACTTCTCAGTGTTGGGGTACTGTCCACTTCTCTGTGTTGGGGTACTGTCCACTTCTCTGTGTTGGGGTACTGTCCACTTCTCTGTGTTGGGGTACTGTCCACTTCTCTGTGTTGGGGTACTGTCCACTTCTCAGTGTTGGGATAATGTCCACTTCTCTGTGTTGGGGTACTGTCTACTTCTCTGTGTTGGGGTACTGTCCACTCCTCTGTGTTGGGGTACTGTCCACTTCTCAGTGTTGGGGTACTATCTATTTCTCTGTGTCGGGGTACTGTCCACTTCTCAGTGTTGGGGTAATGTCCACTTCTCAGTGTTGGGGTACTGTCCACTTCTCAGTGTTGGGTTACTGTCCACTTCTCTGTGTTGGGGTGCTGTCCACCTCTCAGTGTTGGGGTACTGTCCACTTCTCAGTGTTGGGGTACTGTCCACTTCTCTGTGTTGGGGTACTGTCCACTTCTCTGTGTTGGGGTACTGTCCACTTCTCAGTGTTGGGGTAATGTCCACTTCTCAGTGTTGGGGTACTGTCCACTTCTTAGTGTTGGGTTACTGTCCACTTCTCTGTGTTGGGGTGCTGTCCACCTCTCAGTGTTGGGGTACTGTCCACTTCTCAGTGCTGGGGTACTGTCCACTTCTCTGTGTTGGGTACTGTCCACTTCTCTGTGTTGGGGTACTGTCCACTTCTCTGTGTTGGGGTACTGTCCACTTCTCTGTGTTGGGGTACTGTCCACTTCTCTGTGTTGGGGTACTGTCCACTTCTCAGTGTTGGGTACTGTCCACTTCTCTGTGTTGGGGTACTGTCCACTTCTCTGTGTTGGGGTACTGTCCACTTCTCAGTGTTGGGTACTGTCCACTTCTCTGTGTTGGGATACTGTCCACTTCTCAGTGTTGGGTACTGTCCACTTCTCTGTGTTGGGGTGCTGTCCACTTCTCTGTGTTGGGGTACTGTCCACTTCTCTGTGTTGGGGTACTGTCCACTTCTCTGTGTTGGGGTACTGTCCACTTCTCTGTGTTGGGGTACTGTCCACTTCTCTGTGTTGGGGTAATGTCCACTTCTCAGTGTTGGGGTACTGTCCACTTCTCTGTGTTGGGGTACTGTCCACTTCTCTGTGTTGGGGTACTGTCCACTTCTCTGTGTTGGGGTACTGTCCACTTCTCAGTGTCGGGTACTGTCCACTTCTCTGTGTTGGGGTACTGTCCACTTCTCTGTGTTGGGGTACTGTCCACTTCTCTGTGTTGGGGTAATGTCCACTTTTCTGTGTTGGGGTACTGTCCACTTCTCTGTGTTGGGGTACTGTCCACTTCTCTGTGTTGGGGTACTGTTCACTTCTCTGTGTTGGGGTACTGTCCACTTCTCTGTGTTGGGGTGCTGTCCACTTCTCTGTGTTGGGGTAATGTCCACTTCTCTGTGTTGGGGTGCTGTCCACTTCTCTGTGTTGGGGTAATGTCCACTTCTCTGTGTTGGGGTACTGTCCACTTCTCTGTGTTGGGGTACTGTCCACTTCTCTGTGTTGGGGTACTGTCCACTTCTTTGTGTTGAGGTAATGTCCACTTCTCTGTGTTGGGGTACTGTCCACTTCTCTGTGTTGGGGTACTGTCCACTTCTCTGTGTTGGGGTACTGTCCACTTCTCTGTGTTGGGGTACTGTCCACTTCTCTGTGTTGGGGTACTGTCCACTTCTCTGTGTTGGGGTAATGTCCACTTCTCTGTGTTGGGGTACTGTCCACTTCTCTGTGTTGGGGTACTGTCCACTTCTCTGTGTTGGGGTACTGTCCACTTCTCTGTGTTGGGGTACTGTCCACTTCTCTGTGTTGGGGTACTGTCCACTTCTCTGTGTTGGGGTACTGTCCACTTCTCTGTGTTGGGGTAATGTCCACTTCTCTGTGTTGGGGTACTGTCCACTTCTCTGTGTTGGGGTTATGTCCACTTCTCTGTGTTGGGGTAATGTCCACTTCTCTGTGTTGGGGTAATGTCCACTTCTCTGTGTTGGGGTACTGTCCACTTCTCTGTGTTGGGGTACTGTCCACTTCTCTGTGTTGGGGTGCTGTCCACTTCTCTGTGTTGGGGTAATGTCCAGTTCTTTATGTTGACGCTCTGTTTTCCGTGTTGAGGCACTATCTTCATTTACCCTTGTGTTGTAACGCTGTCCTCATCTTCCCCTGTGTTGTAACGCTGACCTCATCTTCCCCTGTGTTGGTACTGTCGTCCTCCGTACTTTGTGCCGTGGCACTGTCTTTCCGAGCACTTCCATTTGCTGACACTTCACCCTGTTCCCAATGAGTATGCACATGGAAACAAAAAAATATGGACGCTTTTTCGGTTCGGCGTGATACATCATCAAGCAGCGAATGAGAAAAAATAAATGAAGAACGCCAGGAAACAGGTCAGATCATCGAGAAAGAGAGAGCCAGGTCAGGACACGATTGTTCTGTAGATTATTAGTATTATTATTAAACCAGCTGTATTTACCACTGATTACTGTCCCAGTTATCAATTCCCCAAGCTTTTGGTGACAATCCCTAGGATCATCAACCTGTCAGGTGCTTGTTGTTTGGTAATTTCTCCCACTAGGACAGGTGACAAGTGACGCACCGATGGGAAGGGTTGGAGGAAGGCAGTCAAGTTTTTTAATCACCTGCATTGTATCTTCGCACCTCCAGGACAGGTGACAGGGAAGAATGAGTGAGAGAGAGAGAGAGGGAGGGGCACTTTCGGTGTCAACTTTGATGTACTTGTACTGCCACACCTGGTGACCAATGCTGTAGTTATCCACCTCGATGCTCCTCCAAAGCTGTACTTTTGTTTCCACGGGTTCAAAGAATCTTGCGTCACTGATTCCGGGATTTTTACGTCACGGCGTCTTATACTCTTGCGTCTGTGTTTCGAGTGTGACCTTCCCTCACCCAGCCGAGGAAGGCAACAATAGTAGGCACAAAAGTCAGGGTATTTTACCCTCTGTATATATCTAAAACTATTGCCAGTATCGAGAAGAAATAAGCCAGAGTTACTGGGCCATTTTCTGAATCCTGGCCAATGTTGGCCACTCCACCTTCACATTTGTGCTGACTGGTGGGAGAGAGAGAGAGAGAGAGAGAGAGAGTAGGTAGGGAGAAAGAAAGAGAGGGAGAGAATGAGAAAGACAGAAATAGACTGTCGACACCAAGGCTGAGCTGAGAACTATATATCGTATATTTTACAGGCGTATGAGCAGGAATAGGAGAGAGAGAGAGAGCGAGCTTATTTCTGAAATTTCACGTCCAAGAATGGGCTAAATTACTAAAGGGCCATTTAATGTTAATTAACCTCAAGGGTTAATGAAGCTTAACTTAATGCCGAGGCCTGGTCACAGACCGGGCCGCGGGGACGTTGACCCCCGAAACCCTCTCCAGGTATACTCCAGGTATTAGCTTTCAAGTAAGGGTAAAGAGGAGGGGGAGTTAAAGCCTTGACACCGTTGAATGGCTGCCACTTGAATGCTTTGTGTAAACGGCTGTTATTTGAGTGATTTGTGTAAAAAGCTGTCATTGAAGTGATTGACATGTGTAAAGAACTGTCATTTGAGCAATGTGTAAACGTATGTCATTTGAGTGACTGACTGACTTGTGTAAACAAATCCCAGATGAGAGGATTGTATTGGGTTTAAAATAATAAATGTTATTATTATTATTAGTAGTAGTAGTATTAGTATTAGTATTAGTATTTAAGCTAGTTGTATAAACTCATCCAACACGAACGAGCGAAATTACTTACAAATATTATCTCAGATCAGAGCAGGACTCAAACCTGCTCACTCTGCATCAAAGTACACAGTACTTATACCACCAGATTACTATCTACTAGGCGCCCATACTTACGTGGGGTCTGGCTATGAGGTAAAAGTACTGTATACATGTGTACCACCTCTAGAACTGGACTGAGGACCCTCATCCTCAGAGAAGACAATAAACGTACCTCAGGGAAAGCTCCAAGGTTCTCCCCGGAGCTGTATATATATATATATATATATATATATATATATATATATATATATATATATATATATATATATATATATATATATACATATATATATATATATATATACAGAGCAAAGAGGCGGGGCCAGGAGCTGTGAACTGACCCTTCCAACCACAAATAGGTGAGTACACACACACTTGTATAATATCCTTGCCATAATTCCTTTGGTCAATACGTTTTGGTGATATGTGGTTGGCCATATTTATACTGGTCAGCGTCTCTGTCCAGGCCACACAGCTGTGGCCCAATTGGACAGAAGCACCCAGCGTGAGCCAGCTGTTTACACCAACAACAGCAGCAGCAGCAGCAGCTGGTGTGAACCATGCCATCTGATATTGAAGTGTACTCACCTATTTGCGGTTGTAGGAGTCGATCCTTAGCTCCTGGCCCCCGCCTCTTCGTCTCTTCGAGTGTTGGTGAAATAACCTGCTGTGTGTTTGGGTAAAATGACACACAGTAATGACTAATGAAACGTCTCTGAGAAGCCCCTACCTGACTGACACTAATTACTTAATATATCAATCATATATCCAGGCCAAGCGCCAGCCATCCCACGCTTAGTGTATAAAGTTGGAGAAACCTTCCCGTAAGCTGTGTACAAATATACGTAGAAGTATACCTAAAGTCACTGACTATCACTTGATGTATAATGATTGCCGGATGTCACTTGTTGTATACTGATTGATGGATATCACTTGATGTATACTGACGGATGGGTTTCGACACGGCTTCCTAGATAGACGCTGGACACATAACTTGTACCTCGCGCAAAATCAGCAGATTAGGTACCTGAGTATTTGCGATAATTGCACAGTTGTCCAATGCCGCTAAGATGAATGCTGGCTTACCCGGGATGCTTCAGTGTTAAGGGACTAACTTAATTAAAGTGGGTTGTAATTAAGATACAGGACCTTCATTGACGTTCACAATGTGGAGATTCCTCAGTCTTTAATTACGAAAAGGATTAACACAGCGTTTCACTGAGACACTGAGTTTATTTGCGATGCTACTTCACAAGAACTATTACAGTGCTGGTACAAGTACGCACGGAGTGTGATAGTGCTGGTACAGTCTTTCTCAAGAAATATTACAATGCTGGTACAGCCTCAAGAAATATTAGTACTGAAACAACCTACGCATGAAATATTAGTGCTGGTACAACCTACGCAAGAAATGTTAGTGTTGGCTCAGCCTTCCACAAGAAGTATTACAATGCTGGTACAACTTTCCAGAAGAAACAAAAGCGGGAATTTATTGCATATTTCGACATTTCACAGCGATTTGAGGCATTTTTTTTTTACATATTTAATTTTTTAACTTCAATATTCATAAGAAGAGAATTGATGGTATTTTGTGTAGAATTAAATCAGTCTTGAGTGTGACTACCTACCCCACCTGAAATTAAAAAAAATAAATGTCCTAAACTGGCACTTAGGTACCAGACTTGGGCCTACAGTGGTGGGTCAACAGTGGTCCTTAGGCCTATATTCAGTGTCTAACTTCACTATCTAAACTCTAAATTGCTAGCATCTCACAACTTACAAAATGTAAGAGATTAAAAATAGTTTACTACCACTCAAGAAAACTTTCTCTAGTAAATGTCTGCATTTATAAGTTAATCTTAAGCCTGACCGTAATGCTTCGTAGGACCAGAGACTTTACATAAATTATTCCTAAAAAGTGCCAGTTATTCCCGTAATTAATTGTGTAACTTTAGATATTTTAATTGTTATTGTTGTTACTATTGGCATTGTTGCTATTTTCATTGTTATTATTATTAGTGTTGTCATTGTTATTATTATTATTAGTGTTGTTATTGTCATTGTTATCATTATTGTTGCCATTATCATTATTATTATTATTATTATTTTTATTATTATTATTATTATTGCTATTGCTGTATGGAGGTATGTACATGGCAGTGCTTCTGTCATATGAGAACAGCCCCGTCCGCTTGTTAAGGGTTCTAGTTCTTGTCCTTTAGCTTTATCCAGAATGGTTAAACTAGTTTTCCCAGATAACGGCTGCATTTCGCTCTCCTGGAGCATTATCAGAGGGAGCTTTACCAGAGGGAGCTTTACCAAGGGAAGCTTTATCTGTGGCAGCTTTCGAAGCGTGTCGTAAAACAGGAGTCTCAAAGCAAGGGTCATAGTAAAGGGGTACCACAGCAGGAGATTGCATAGCAGGGGGTTCCACAGCAGGGGGTCCCACAACAGGGGGTCCCACAGCAGGGGGGTCCAACAGCAGGGGGTCCCACAGCAGGGGCCCCACAGCAGGGGCCCCACAGCAAGCAGAACACGTCCTACACGTCCTTGAGAACCTTCAAAGGATTTGTTGCGTTGTATACACAAAAAACTGGACTAGTGTGATCTTCATCACCTCTCTCTCTCTCTCTCTCTTTCTCTCTCTCTCTCTCTCTCTCTCTCTCTCTCTCTCTCTCTCTCTCTCTCTCTCTCTCTCTCTCTCTCTCTCTTCCCTATATGCTCACGTTTTAACCGTATTAATAAATATATATATATATATATATATATATATATATATATATATATATATATATATATATATATATATATATATATGCAAAACAACCACAGTGAAAGAATAATGAAATTCCAAGCGCTTTCGTGACTACTCACATTATCAAGGAACATTATCAGTGTTCCTTAATAATGTGAGTAGTCACGAAAGCGCTTGGAATTTCATTATTCTTTCACAGTGGTTGTTTTGCATATTCTGAAGTCACCTATTTACTGTGATCTTATTATATATATATATGGAGAAAAAGAGAGAAGTTAAGAGAGTGGTGAAGCAATGTAAAAAGAGAGCAAATGAGAGAGTGGGTGAGATGTTATCAACAAATTTTGTTGAAAATAAGAAAAAGTTTTGGAGTGAGATTAACAAGTTAAGAAAGCCTAGAGAACAAATGGATTTGTCAGTTAAAAATAGGAGAGGAGAGTTATTAAATGGAGAGTTAGAGGTATTGGGAAGATGGAAGGAATATTTTGAGGAATTGTTAAATGTTGATGAAGATAGGGAAGCTGTGATTTCGTGTATAGGGCAAGGAGGAATAACATCTTGTAGGAGTGAGGAAGAGCCAGTTGTGAGTGTGGGGGAAGTTCGTGAGGCAGTAGGTAAAATGAAAGGGGGTAAGGCAGCCGGGATTGATGGGATAAAGATAGAAATGTTAAAAGCAGGTGGGGATATAGTTTTGGAGTGGTTGGTGCAATTATTTAATAAATGTATGGAAGAGGGTAAGGTACCTAGGGATTGGCAGAGAGCATGCATAGTTCCTTTGTATAAAGGCAAAGGGGATAAAAGAGAGTGCAAAAATTATAGGGGGATAAGTCTGTTGAGTGTACCTGGTAAAGTGTATGGTAAAGTTATAATTGAAAGAATTAAGAGTAAGACGGAGAATAGGATAGCAGATGAACAAGGAGGCTTTAGGAAAGGTAGGGGGTGTGTGGACCAGGTGTTTACAGTGAAACATATAAGTGAACAGTATTTAGATAAGGCTAAAGAGGTCTTTGTGGCATTTATGGATTTGGAAAAGGCGTATGACAGGGTGGATAGGGGGGCAATGTGGCAGATGTTGCAAGTGTATGGTGTAGGAGGTAGGTTACTGAAAGCAGTGAAGAGTTTTTACGAGGATAGTGAGGCTCAAGTTAGAGTATGTAGGAAAGAGGGAAATTTTTTCCCAGTAAAAGTAGGCCTTAGACAAGGATGTGTGATGTCACCGTGGTTGTTTAATATATTTATAGATGGGGTTGTAAGAGAAGTAAATGCGAGGGTCTTGGCAAGAGGCGTGGAGTTAAAAGATAAAGAATCACACACAAAGTGGGAGTTGTCACAGCTGCTCTTTGCTGATGACACTGTGCTCTTGGGAGATTCTGAAGAGAAGTTGCAGAGATTGGTGGATGAATTTGGTAGGGTGTGCAAAAGAAGAAAATTAAAGGTGAATACAGGAAAGAGTAAGGTTATGAGGATAACAAAAAGATTAGGTGATGAAAGATTGAATATCAGATTGGAGGGAGAGAGTATGGAGGAGGTGAACGTATTCAGATATTTGGGAGTGGACGTGTCAGCGGATGGGTCTATGAAAGATGAGGTGAATCATAGAATTGATGAGGGAAAAAGAGTGAGTGGTGCACTTAGGAGTCTGTGGAGACAAAGAACTTTGTCCTTGGAGGCAAAGAGGGGAATGTATGAGAATATAGTTTTACCAACGCTCTTATATGGGTGTGAAGCGTGGGTGATGAATGTTGCAGCGAGGAGAAGGCTGGAGGCAGTGGAGATGTCATGTCTGAGGGCAATGTGTGGTGTGAATATAATGCAGAGAATTCGTAGTTTGGAAGTTAGGAGGAGGTGCGGGATTACCAAAACTGTTGTCCAGAGGGCTGAGGAAGGGTTGTTGAGGTGGTTCGGACATGTAGAGAGAATGGAGCGAAACAGAATGACTTCAAGAGTGTATCAGTCTGTAGTGGAAGGAAGGCGGGGTAGGGGTCGGCCTAGGAAGGGTTGGAGGGAGGGGGTAAAGGAGGTTTTGTGTGCGAGGGGCTTGGACTTCCAGCAGGCATGCGTGAGCGTGTTTGATAGGAGTGAATGGAGACAAATGGTTTTTAATACTTGACGTGCTGTTGGAGTGTGAGCAAAGTAACATTTATGAAGGGATTCAGGGAAACCGGCAGGCCGGACTTGAGTCCTGGAGATGGGAAGTACAGTGCCTGCACTCTGAAGGAGGGGTGTTAATGTTGCAGTTTAAAAACTGTAGTGTAAAGCACCCTTCTGGCAAGACAGTGATGGAGTGAATGATGGTGAAAGTTTTTCTTTTTCGGGCCACCCTGCCTTGGTGGGAATCGGCCGGTGTGATAATAAAAAATAAAAAAAAAAATATATATATATATATATATATATATATATATATAATATATATATATATATATATATATATATATATATATGTATATATATATATATATATATATATATGTACACTTTGGTCACACTTCACAGACACGCACATGCATATATATATATACATACATCTAGGTTTTTCTCCTTTTTCTAAATAGCTCTTGTTCTTTTTTATTTCTTCTATTGTCCATGGGGAAGTGGAAAAGAATCTTTCCTCCGTAAGCCATGCGTGTCGTATGAGGCGACTAAAATGCCGGGAGCAATGGGCTAGTAACCCCTTCTCCTGTATACAATTACTAAAAAAGAGAAGAAGAAAAACTTTATAAAACTGGGTTGCTTAAATGTGCGTGGATGCAGTGCGGATGACAAGAAACAGATGATTGCTGATGTTATGAATGAAAAGAAGTTGGATGTCCTGGCCCTAAGCGAAACAAAGCTGAAGGGGGTAGGAGAGTTTCAGTGGGGGGAAATAAATGGGATTAAATCTGGAGTATCTGAGAGAGTTAGAGCAAAGGAAGGGGTAGCAGTAATGTTAAATGATCAGTTATGGAAGGAGAAAAGAGAATATGAATGTGTAAATTCAAGAATTATGTGGATTAAAGTAAAGGTTGGATGCGAGAAGTGGGTCATAATAAGCGTGTATGCACCTGGAGAAGAGAGGAATGCAGAGGAGAGAGAGAGATTTTGGGAGATGTTAAGTGAATGTATAGGAGCCTTTGAACCAAGTGAGAGAGTAATTGTGGTAGGGGACTTGAATGCTAAAGTAGGAGAAACTTTTAGAGAGGGTGTGGTAGGTAAGTTTGGGGTGCCAGGTGTAAATGATAATGGGAGCCCTTTGATTGAACTTTGTATAGAAAGGGGTTTAGTTATAGGTAATACATATTTTAAGAAAAAGAGGATAAATAAGTATACACGATATGATGTAGGGCGAAATGACAGTAGTTTGTTGGATTATGTATTGGTAGATAAAAGACTGTTGAGTAGACTTCAGGATGTACATGTTTATAGAGGGGCCACAGATATATCAGATCACTTTCTAGTTGTAGCTACACTGAGAGTAAAAGGTAGATGGGATACAAGGAGAATAGAAGCATCAGGGAAGAGAGAGGTGAAGGTTTATAAACTAAAAGAGGAGGCAGTTAGGGTAAGATATAAACAGCTATTGGAGGATAGATGGGCTAATGAGAGCATAGGCAATGGGGTCGAAGAGGTATGGGGTAGGTTTAAAAATGTAGTGTTAGAGTGTTCAGCAGAAGTTTGTGGTTACAGGAAAGTGGGTGCAGGAAGGAAGAGGAGCGATTGGTGGAATGATGATGTAAAGAGAGTAGTAAGGGAGAAAAAGTTAGCATATGAGAAGTTTTTACAAAGTAGAAGTGATGCAAGGAGGGAAGAGTATATGGAGAAAAAGAGAGAAGTTAAGAGAGTGGTGAAGCAATGTAAAAAGAGAGCAAATGAGAGAGTGGGTGAGATGTTATCAACAAATTTTGTTGAAAATAAGAAAAAGTTTTGGAGTGAGATTAACAAGTTAAGAAAGCCTAGAGAACAAATGGATTTGTCAGTTAAAAATAGGAGAGGAGAGTTATTAAATGGAGAGTTAGAGGTATTGGGAAGATGGAAGGAATATTTTGAGGAATTGTTAAATGTTGATGAAGATAGGGAAGCTGTGATTTCGTGTATAGGGCAAGGAGGAATAACATCTTGTAGGAGTGAGGAAGAGCCAGTTGTGAGTGTGGGGGAAGTTCGTGAGGCAGTAGGTAAAATGAAAGGGGGTAAGGCAGCCGGGATTGATGGGATAAAGATAGAAATGTTAAAAGCAGGTGGGGATATAGTTTTGGAGTGGTTGGTGCAATTATTTAATAAATGTATGGAAGAGGGTAAGGTACCTAGGGATTGGCAGAGAGCATGCATAGTTCCTTTGTATAAAGGCAAAGGGGATAAAAGAGAGTGCAAAAATTATAGGGGGATAAGTCTGTTGAGTGTACCTGGTAAAGTGTATGGTAGAGTTATAATTGAAAGAATTAAGAGTAAGACGGAGAATAGGATAGCAGATGAACAAGGAGGCTTTAGGAAAGGTAGGGGGTGTGTGGACCAGGTGTTTACAGTGAAACATATAAGTGAACAGTATTTAGATAAGGCTAAAGAGGTCTTTGTGGCATTTATGGATTTGGAAAAGGCGTATGACAGGGTGGATAGGGGGGCAATGTGGCAGATGTTGCAAGTGTATGGTGTAGGAGGTAGGTTGCTGAAAGCAGTGAAGAGTTTTTACGAGGATAGTGAGGCTCAAGTTAGAGTATGTAGGAAAGAGGGAAATTTTTTCCCAGTAAAAGTAGGCCTTAGACAGGGATGTGTGATGTCACCGTGGTTGTTTAATATATTTATAGATGGGGTTGTAAGAGAAGTAAATGCGAGGGTCTTGGCAAGAGGCGTGGAGTTAAAAGATAAAGAATCACACACAAAGTGGGAGTTGTCACAGCTGCTCTTTGCTGATGACACTGTGCTCTTGGGAGATTCTGAAGAGAAGTTGCAGAGATTGGTGGATGAATTTGGTAGGGTGTGCAAAAGAAGAAAATTAAAGGTGAATACAGGAAAGAGTAAGGTTATGAGGATAACAAAAAGATTAGGTGATGAAAGATTGAATATCAGATTGGAGGGAGAGAGTATGGAGGAGGTGAACGTATTCAGATATTTGGGAGTGGACGTGTCAGCGGATGGGTCTATGAAAGATGAGGTGAATCATAGAATTGATGAGGGAAAAAGAGTGAGTGGTGCACTTAGGAGTCTGTGGAGACAAAGAACTTTGTCCTTGGAGGCAAAGAGGGGAATGTATGAGAGTATAGTTTTACCAACGCTCTTATATGGGTGTGAAGCGTGGGTGATGAATGTTGCAGCGAGGAGAAGGCTGGAGGCAGTGGAGATGTCATGTCTGAGAGCAATGTGTGGTGTGAATATAATGCAGAGAATTCGTAGTTTGGAAGTTAGGAGGAGGTGCGGGATTACCAAAACTGTTGTCCAGAGGGCTGAGGAAGGGTTGTTGAGGTGGTTCGGACATGTAGAGAGAATGGAGCGAAACAGAATGACTTCAAGAGTATATCAGTCTGTAGTGGAAGGAAGGCGGGGTAGGGGTCGGCCTAGGAAGGGTTGGAGGGAGGGGGTAAAGGAGGTTTTGTGTGCGAGGGGCTTGGACTTCCAGCAGGCATGCGTGAGCGTGTTTGATAGGAGTGAATGGAGACAAATGGTTTTTAATACTTGACGTGCTGTTGGAGTGTGAGCAAAGTAACATTTATGAAGGGATTCAGGGAAACCGGCAGGCCGGACTTGAGTCCTGGAGATGGGAAGTACAGTGCCTGCACTCTGAAGGAGGGGTGTTAATGTTGCAGTTTAAAAACTGTAGTGTAAAGCACCCTTCTGGCAAGACAGTGATGGAGTGAATGATGGTGAAAGTTTTTCTTTTTCGGGCCACCCTGCCTTGGTGGGAATCGGCCGGTGTGATAATAAAAAAAAAAAAAAAAAATATATATATATATATATATATATATATATATATATATATGTTCGTATTATAAATATTTTATATTCTTATCTATCCAGAGAGATAAGAGTGTAAAACGAACGGAAGCCTATTAAAAGTTTTGCACTCTGGCAGGATTTGCTAGTCTTGTCTTTGTGTCTGCTGAACCTCGTCGTAGCTTAACATGTAACTCTTACAAACTCCCGCTCACATCCACTATACACTTGTGTTTACTCTCTGAACTTTTTTTTTTTGTAATATATAATTTTTTTCAGTTAGGCCTAGTCTGAGGCCGGGCCGCCAGGGCGATGATCTCCCAGAAAAAAATATATGAAGAGGCCTAGCAGATAGAATTTAGGAGATATGCGGTGCAATAAGAGGTATACTGGATATACCGTGAGATAGGTGAAGTTAATGGGTGGGTTACTATGACTTAGATTAGTTGGTGTTCTGTAGATAGTGTGACCATGCTTGTGAGCAGTGTTCAGAGCACAGTGTTCAGAGCACAGTGTCCAGAGCACTGTTCAGAACACAGTGTTCAGAACACAGTGCTCAGAACAGTGTTCAGAACACAGTGTTCAGAGCAGTGTTCAGAGCACAGTGTTCAGAGCACAGTGTTCAGAGCACAGTGTTCAGAGCACAGTGTTCAGAACACAGTGTTCAGAACACAGTGTTCAGAACAGTGTTCAGAGCACAGTGTTCAGAACACAGTGTTCAGAGCAGTGTTCAGAGCACAGTGTTCAGAGCACAGTGTTCAGAGCACAGTGTTCAGATCACAGTGTTCAGAGCACGGTGTTCAGAGAACAGTATTCAGAACACAGTGTTTAGAACACAGTGTTCCGAGCACAGTGTTCAGAGCACAGTGTTCAGAGCACAGTGTTCAGAGCACAGTGTTCAGAGAACAGTGTTCAGAACACAGTGTTCAGAACACAGTGTTTAGAACAGTGTTCAAAGCACAGTGTTCAGAACACAGTGTTTAGAACACAGTGTTCAGAGCACAGTGTTCAGAGCAGTGTTCAGAGAACAGTGTTCAGAGCACAGTGTTCAGAGCACAGTGTTCAGAACACAGTGTCCAGAACACAGTGTTCAGAACAGTGTTCAGAGCACAGTGTTCAGAACACAGTGTTCAGAGCAGTGTTCAGAGCACAGTGTTCAGAGCACAGCGTTCAGAGCACAGTGTTCAGAGCAGTGTTCAGAGCACAGTGTTCAGAGAACAGTGTTCAGAGCACAGTGTTCAGAGCACAGTGTTCAGAGCACAGTGTTTAGAGCACGGTGTTCAGAGCACAGAGTTCAGAACAGTGTTCAGAGCAGTGTCCAGAGCACAGTGTTCAGAGCACAGTGTTCAGAGCACAGTGTTCAGAGCACTGTGTTCAGAGCGCAGTATTCAGAGAACAGTGTTCAGAGCACAGTGTTCAGAGCACGGTGTTCAGAGAACAGTATTCAGAACACAGTGTTAAGAACACAGTGTTCAGAGCACAGTGTTCAGAGCACAGTGTTCAGAGCACAGTGTTCAGAGCAGTGTTCAGAGCACAGTGTTCAGAGCACAGTGTTCAGATCACAGTGTTCAGAGCACGGTGTTCAGAGAACAGTATTCAGAACACAGTGTTTAGAACACAGTGTTCCGAGCACAGTGTTCAGAGCACAGTGTTCAGAGCACAGTGTTCAGAGCACAGTGTTCAGAGAACAGTGTTCAGAACACAGTGTTCAGAACACAGTGTTTAGAACAGTGTTCAAAGCACAGTGTTCAGAACACAGTGTTTAGAACACAGTGTTCAGAGCACAGTGTTCAGAGCAGTGTTCAGAGAACAGTGTTCAGAGCACAGTGTTCAGAGCACAGTGTTCAGAACACAGTGTCCAGAACACAGTGTTCAGAACAGTGTTCAGAGCACAGTGTTCAGAACACAGTGTTCAGAGCAGTGTTCAGAGCACAGTGTTCAGAGCACAGCGTTCAGAGCACAGTGTTCAGAGCAGTGTTCAGAGCACAGTGTTCAGAGAACAGTGTTCAGAGCACAGTGTTCAGAGCACAGTGTTCAGAGCACAGTGTTTAGAGCACGGTGTTCAGAGCACAGAGTTCAGAACAGTGTTCAGAGCAGTGTCCAGATCACAGTGTTCAGAGCACAGTGTTCAGAGCACAGTGTTCAGAGCACAGTGTTCAGAGCAGTGTTCAGAGAACAGTGTTCAGAGCACAGTGTTCAGAGCACGGTGTTCAGAGAACAGTATTCAGAACACAGTGTTAAGAACACAGTGTTCAGAGCACAGTGTTCAGAGCACAGTGTTCAGAGCACAGTGTTCAGAGCAGTGTTCAGAGCACAGTGTTCAGAGCACAGTGTTCAGATCACAGTGTTCAGAGCACGGTGTTCAGAGAACAGTATTCAGAACACAGTGTTTAGAACACAGTGTTCAGAGCACAGTGTTCAGAGCACAGTGTTCAGAGCACAGTGTTCAGAGCACAGTGTTCAGAACACAGTGTTTAGAACAGTGTTCAGAGCACAGTGTTCAGAACACAGTGTTTAGAACACAGTGTTCAGAGCACAGTGTTCAGAGCACAGTGTTCAGAGCACAGTGTTCAGAGAACAGTGTTCAGAACACAGTGTTCAGAACACAGTGTTTAGAACACAGTGTTCAGAGCACAGTGTTCAGAGCGCAGTGTTCAGAGCGCAGTGTTCAGAGCGCAGTGTTCAGAGCACAGTGTTCAGAGCACAGTGTTCAGAGCACAGTGTTCAGAGAACAGTGTTCAGAACACAGTGTTCAGAACACAGTGTTTAGAACACAGTGTTCAGAGCACAGTGTTCAGAACACAGTGTTTAGAACATAGTGTTCAGAGCACAGTGTTCAGAGCACAGTGTTCAGAGCACAGTGTTCAGAGCACAGTGTTCAGAGCACAGTGTTCAGAGTACAGTGTTCAGAACACAGTGTTCAGAGTACAGTGTTCAGAACACAGTGTTCAGAACACAGTGCTAAGTTACATCGCTTTAAAATACGGAATAAAGGTAAAGAGACCTTGAGGGAACTTATAAAACGACTCTGAGGTTAATAAATGACCGCTAACTTGCATGACACATGGAATGTGTTTCCTCTCGTGTGTGTGTGTGTGTGTGTGTGTGTGTGTGTGTGTGTGTGTGTGTGTGTGTGTGTGAGTGTGCGTGTGTGTGTGTGTGTGTGAGTGTGTGTGTGTGTGTGTGTGTGTGTGTGTGTGTGTGTGTGTGTGTGTGTGTGTGTGTGTGTGTGTGAGTGTGTGTAACGTGGAATTAATAGTGTATTGTGGTAACATCTCCATATTCTTGAGGAGAAGTCTTTCCTGTCCCATAAAGACCTTGGTCTTCCCCTTTTGATCATGTACAGCAAAGGTGTGGGCGTGGGTGTGGGCGTGGGTGTGGGCGTGGGTGTGGGCGTGAGTGTGGTGGGCTCGGCTGGGCGGTGTCTCGTTTGTCAGGTGGCCGTGACTCACCACCGCAACACTCTCAGTGAAACTCAGACACTACCATACCAGTCACCTCACCACCAGTCACCTCACACCAGTCACCTCACCACCAGTCACCTCACCACCAGTCACCTCACCACCAGTCACCTCACCACCAGTCACCTCACCACCAGTCACCTCACCACCAGTCACCTCACACCAGTCACCTCACCACCAGTCACCTCACCACCAGTCACCTCACCACCAGTCACCTCACCACCAGTCACCTCACTACCAGTCACCTCCCCACCAGTCACCTCACCACCACTCACCTCACACCAGTCAACTCACCACCAGTCACCTCACCACCAGTCACCTCACACCAGTCACCTCACCACCAGTCACCTCACCACCAGTCACCTCAATACCAGTCACCTCCCCACCAGTCACCTCACCACCAGTCACCTCACCACCAGTCACCTCACCACCAGTCACCTCAATACCAGTCACCTCACTACCAGGCACCACCCCACCAGTCACCTCACCACCAGTCACCTCACACCAGTCACCTCACCACCAGGCACCTCACCACCAGTCACCTCACTACCAGTCACCTCCCCACCAGTCACCTCCCCACCAGTCACCTCACCACCACTCACCTCACACCAGTCAACTCACCACCAGTCACCTCACCACCAGTCACCTCACTACCAGTCACCTCACCACCAGTCACCTCACCACCAGTCACCTCACCACCAGTCACCTCACCACCAGACACCTCACCACCAGTCACCTCACCACCAGTCACCTCACACCAGTCACCTCACCACCAGGCACCTCACCACCAGTCACCTCACACCAGTCACCTCACCACCAGTCACCTCACCACCAGTCACCTCACTACCAGTCACCTCACCACCAGTCACCTCACACCAGTCACCTCACCACCAGTCACCTCACCACCAGTCACCTCACCACCAGTCACTTCACACCAGTCACCTCACCACCAGTCACCTCACACCAGTCACCTTACCACCAGTCACCTCACACCAGTCACCTCACCACCAGTCACCTCACCACCAGTCACCTCACTACCAGTCACCTCACCACCAGTCACCTCACACCAGTCACCTCACCACCAGTCACCTCACCACCAGTCACCTCACCACCAGTCACTTCACACCAGTCACCTCACCACCAGTCATCTCACACCACACCAGTCACCACGACAAGTCACCTCACACCAGTCACCTCACCACCAGTCACCTCACCACCAGTCACCTCACACCAGTCACCTCACCACCAGTCACCTCGCCACCAGTCACCACGACAACAGTTACATCACAACACCCACCTCACCACCAGTTACCTCACAACACCCACCTCACCACCAGTCATCACAACAGTAACCTCACAACACCCACCTCACCACCAGTCACCACCACAGCAGATATCTCACAATACTCACCTCACCACCAGTCACCACCACAACAGTAACCTCACAACACCCACCTCACCACCAGTCACCACCACAACAGTAACCTCACAACACCCACCTCACCACCAGTCACCACCACAACAGTAACCTCACAACACCCACCTCACCACCAGTCACCACCACAACAGTAACCTCACAACACCCACCTCACCACCAGTCACCACCACAGCAGATATCTCACAATACTCACCTCACCACCAGTCACCACCACAACAGTAACCTCACAACACCCACCTCACCACCAGTCACCACCACAACAGTAACCTCACAACACCCACCTCACCACCAGTCACCACCACAGCAGATATCTCACAATACTCACCTCACCACCAGTCACCACCACAACAGTAACCTCACAACACCCACCTCACCACCAGTCACCACCACAACAGTAACCTCACAACACCCACCTCACCACGTCACCACCACAACAGTAACCTCACAACACCCACCTCACCACCAGTCACCACCACAACAGTAACCTCACAACACCCACCTCACCACCAGTCACCACCACAACAGTAACCTCACAACACCCACCTCACCACCAGTCACCACCACAACAGTAACCTCACAACACCCACCTCACCACCAGTCACCACCACAGCAGATATCTCACAATACTCACCTCACCACCAGTCACCACCACAACAGTAACCTCACAACACCCACCTCACCACCAGTCACCACCACAACAGTAACCTCACAACACCCACCTCACCACCAGTCACCACCACAGCAGATATCTCACAATACTCACCTCACCACCAGTCACCACCACAACAGTAACCTCACAACACCCACCTCACCACCAGTCACCACCACAACAGTAACCTCACAACACCCACCTCACCACCAGTCACCACCACAACAGTAACCTCACAACACCCACCTCACCACCAGTCACCACCACAACAGTAACCTCACAACACCCACCTCACCACCAGTCACCACCACAGCAGATATCTCACAATACTCACCTCACCACCAGTCACCACCACAACAGTAACCTCACAACACCCACCTCACCACCAGTCACCACCACAACAGTAACCTCACAACACCCACCTCACTACCAGTCACCACCACAACAGTAACCTCACAACACCCACCTCACCACCAGTCACCACCACAGCAGATATCTCACAATACTCACCTCACCACCAGTCACCACCACAGCAGATATCTCACAATACTCACCTCACCACCAGTCACCACCACAA